>NC_065578.1:212668233-212968233 GCF_024542745.1 Macaca thibetana thibetana | reverse complement strand
TTACATCTTCCAGAAGTGCATATGTTATGCCAAATATTGTTTTATTATTTTATCCTTACTCTGAGTTCTCTAATCTGTGTCATCTGGAATTGGTCTTTAAAGCCAAGCAGTGGTCTTGATTTTCCCTCTTATGAGAAGGTGAATGACTCACATTCCATGAGTGCTCTTAAGAAAATTTATGACTTACTCTAGTCTTGATCTTTGTCCTGAACTCCATCTGTGACTACTGAACCTGTCTATAGGCATCTCCCTCTCAACATAGCTAAAATTTGACTTATTCCCATTCCTCAACCCTCTCTTTCTCCTTCTTCTGTATTCTGTATTCCATAAACTTTCTTCCTCCTTATATATTTCATATCTTAGAGACTAGCAATTGCACTCACTAATTCACCCAACCAGGATAGCTCGGTGAACATTTAACACCCATCTCTACCTACTAGTGTACATGAAATTAGGCAATATGTCCTACTGATTGTTCCTCTTCAGTCTCTCTCACAACAGATCTTCTGCCACCCACAGCTCTGTCCTTACATGGGTCCCTCATTAGCTTTTACCAGGCTACTGCAACAGTTTTCTAATAACCCTCTTTCCCAGTCTCTATGCATTCAGTCTGCACTCTGCACTAGAACTAGTCATCTTTTTTTTTTTTCTTTTTAGACAGGGTCTTGTTCTGTCACCCAGGCAGGCATACAAGGCTGGGATCATAGTTTACTGCAACCTTGAAGTCCTGGGCTCAAGTGATCTCCTGCCTTGGCCTCCCAAATAGCTGTGATTACAGGTGTGCTGCTATGCCTGGCTAATTTTTTAAATTTTTGTAGAGACAGGATCTTGCTATGTTGCCAAGGTTGGTCTCAAAACCCTGGGCTCATGTGATCCTTCTGCCTCAGCCTCCCAAAGTGCTGGTATTATAGACATGAGCTATCATGCCCAATCACTAATTATCTTCTTCTTCTTTTTTTTTTTTTTCTTCTTTTTTTTTTTTTGAGACGGAGTCTCGCTCTGTCACCACCCAGGCTGGAGAGCAGTGGCGTGATCTCTGCTCACTGCAAGCTCTGCCTCCTGGGTTCACACCATTCTCCTGCCTCAGCTTCCCAAGTAGCTGGGACTATAGGTGCCCACCACCACGCCCAGCTAATTTTTTGTATTTTTAGTAGAGACGGGGTTTCACTGTGTTAGCCAGGATGGTCTCGATCTCCTGACCTCATAATCTGCCCGCCTCGGCCTCCCAAAGTGCTGGGATTACAGGCGTGAGCCACCGCGCCCCGCCTCACTAATTATCTTCTAAATCAGACATTGAATGATGTATTTTTGTCTTACTGTTGTTTATTAGCTCCTCATCTTTTCAGGATAAAATTCCAAATTTTCAACATGACATAATAGATTCTTACATGTGATCCCTACCTCTTTCTCCAGTTCATGATGCACTATTCTCATGCACCATCTGTAATAGGCATACTGAATTTACTATATGTTTTCTGAATATGCCATGCACTTTTATTCTTCCATGCCTTTGAATACTATCCTTCAGTTTTTGGAAAATGTCTACCTTTCCTTTAAGACTCATATCCTCAGTGTAGTTTTTCCTGATACCTCTACTCCTCCAAAAGACTTGTTTGCCTTTTCTTCTGTAATTTTACATATATATGTATAGATGTGTTTTAATGTCTCAAGTACCTTGAATTATTTATTTATAGTCTTGTCTGACTTCACCAGGCAGTAAATTCCCAGAGAGGAATAATATTTGTATGGCTTGTGTTTTGTCTATCTTTTTATCTCTGATACAAACCACAAATTCTAATGAATTAGAAAATACAGGTAAATGTGAAGAAAAGAGTAATTTCTCACAATTTTACCACCAGTGGCAACCAATATTAACATTTTCTATGTATGTAAAATACATGACATTTCTTTTCAAAATGGTAACAGGTTGTATATTTTCTTTCATAATTTTTTTCAAAAAATAAAATGTGTACTCTAAATACATTTCCATGTCAAAAGATGTCTGAAGAAAAAGTATTTAATACTTGCCTTACATTTTATTGTATGCTTATATTTGGATACTCAAGTTATTTTAATTCTTTAGCATTATAAATGATTGTATGACGCATACACATGTCTTTTGATAAAATCTCACTAATGAAATGGCCACCAAAGGGCAATTTTGAATAAAAGGGATTGAAACACTGGCAAATCCTGAGCTCTAACACCCTCTTTCTCTCTGCCCCGTTGGCTCCTGGGCCTTGTTACTAGTGGGGGAATGGAGTAAGGATAACAGGGGAATGAGAAAACAAAGAGGTAAAGAAGAGAGTCTGAAGTGAGCTGGGGAGAGAATGTTGATGGTCTAGAGTGTAAGAGGAGCCTGCTCCATCTTCTTTTGTCTTGCTTTTGGAATAACTGCAAAGCACATGAAAAAGATTCAGATTGAGTGGGGCAAGATTATTCAGAAGGTTTTGTTGCGAGTTTTGAATACACTCCAGATTTGGTGTTTTTGAGAGCCCACATTAGTTTCTATTTGCTTTTAATTTCTCATTGGCTGAAGGCCAATTGTTTCTCTGAATGCAATGTCATGCTTAGGTCAACTTCAAGGGTGAGGTAGCTATTGCTGCTTTCTGCAAATCCCTGCCCCCGACCTTTTTTGTTTGTTTGTTTGTTTGTTTGAGACAGGGTCTTGCTCTGTCACCCAGGCTGGAGTGCAGTGGCATGATCTGGGCTCACTGCAACCTCCACCTCCCAGGTTCACGTGATTCTCCTGTCTCAGCCTCCTGAGTAGCTGGGAATACAGGCACGTGCCACCACACTTGGTTTATGTTTTGTGTGTTTTGGTAGAAACAAGTTTTCACCGTGTTGCCCAGGCTGGTCTTGAACTCCTGAGCTCAGGTGATCTACCCGCCTAGGCCTCCCAAAGTGCTAGGATTACAGGCATGAGCCACCATGCCTGGCCAAATCCTCCATATTTGTGAGACTACAGATGTGTATATTTTCAAGTTCTTTTCCAGGAAAAAAATACCAGCTTAGATTACCATCAACAGTGTATGAGGGTGCTGCTTTTTGTTTTTTCTTTGAGTGGACAGATAGAGGACTAGATAAATGCCTGAGTGAATATGGACAGAAGGGAAATAATCTGAGAGTATTTGGGAGGAGGATAGGCCAAATGAGAAGGAACGAAAGACACACTCTTTGCAGGTACTTAACAAAGTTTGGAGCTATCTAAAGTTGTTGGTTCCATTCCAGATACTTCTCACCAGATAGCAAATGAAGGAATCTCTGAGGGATGAATTCCCTGAGGGGAGAGTGGGATTTATAACGCACAGCCACAAAGAAATCCACTCCATCTCTGTTTTAAGAAGGTGCTAGATGTGGGGCACTAATGAGAGTTTTTCATATTTAAGAAGGCTCAGAGCCTATGAAATAGAAAACTGAAACCCAGGGCTAACATGGTGAGGCCCACCAAACTTAGCCTGCCTTGCTTGCTTTTTACTGCTTACTTCTAGTTGATCTCAAAGCCCATAGAGCTAAAAGTCATGTAGCCAAACAATATACATCTAATCTGTCACTAGCTTCCTCATAGACAACATCTCTGGCATAAGTCACTATGGTAATGGTTGCTTAAAGGTTTTTTTTGTTTTTTGTTTTCAAGAACTAGGCTGGCAGCTCTTATCCAGTTTAAACTACTTGAGAGAGGCCACCAACCCTCTTTCCACCTCCCCCATTGACTCCTGGACCTTATTACCGTGGAATAAGGCTAATAGGAGAATGAGAAAGCAGATAGAAGAAGGAAAGAAGAGAGTTGCAGGCCCTTCAACTGGGCCTGCACAAATGCCCAAGAATTGACTTTCTGACACCAGAAGGCCAAAAACTTCACCTTCAGAGCATGCTAATGCCACCATTTTCTGAACATGTGTCCTATGAAGACTTGTGAACCTCGATTATGTGTGCTCAGACCACCTATTACTTCATTTTCCCCACTGCTAATCACCTCTCCCCATACCTTAAACAACTCCGCTTCTTTACCCCATAAATATCTCTAAGCCCTATCTTCGGAGAGGTGGATTTGAAAGCTGTTCTTCCATCTCCTTGCTGGGCTGTCCCGTGAATAAAATCTTCTCTTTACTGCAAAACTTGTTGATATGGTTTGGCTGTGTCCCCACCCAAATCTCATCTTGAATTGTAGCTCCCATAATCCCCATGTGTTGTGGGAGGGACCCAGCGGGAGGTAATTGAATCATGGGATTGGGTCCTTCCCATGCTGTTCTTGTGACAGTGAATGAGTCTCATGAAATCTGATGATTTTATAAAAGGGAGTTCCCCTGCACTCCCTCTCTTGCCTGCCACCATGTAAGACATGCCTTTTGCCTTTCGCCATGATCGTGAGGCCTCCCCAGTCACATGGAACTGTGAGTCCATTAGACCTCTTTTTCTTTATAAATTGCCCAGTCTCAGGTAGGTCTTTATCAGCAGCATGAAAACGGACTAATACACTTGTTATCTCAGTAACTGACTTACTGCATGCTGGCAGAACAAGCCCGGTTTGGTATCAAAACAAAAGTAGAGTGAATAGAGCTTAGTTTATTTTCATATTGATAAAATAATAACAATAAAGGTTAACAGTAATTAGGTCTTTTTCATGGTGTAGCTCATTAATATTTGCTAAAAATAAAAAGCATACACTTGAATCCAATTCTGTGTAGACCTCAACCCAGGATTATAAGCCATTTGATGGTTCATCTGTGCTGAGGATGTTTACTTCAGGGAAAGTGAAAATTCTGGGTGACATTTGATTTCTGCTTTTAGAAAGGAGTAGGTTGAGAACAAAGCTAGAGATCTGTGAGCGAGAAAGTGTGAAAAAGAAGCAGTAGAATCTTAGCATTAAAAGACTAGCAATCTAGTTTTAGCCCAAGAGGAAGAAACTAAGACCCATAGGGTAAGATTTCCTGAGCGTCCAGCTGGTTGCAAACTCTGCTATTCCAAGTCTCCTCACTGAATAACAGTTTCCATCCCATGAAGCTGAGTGAAAAGTAAGGGGTGAGGTGGAAAAATCGTGAGAACAGAACAGAAACACCATTTGGGGACAGTTTAGCATCAAGACCATTTTGAGCCTATAAATCCACAACAGGATTTAACATCTATAGCTGTGAGACATAAACTCTCATAGAGTCAAGGTCAAAGTGCCTCAAAGGCAATTTCATCAGCAGAGGCCACTGACTTGACTTGAATTCCAGGGGGCAGGGCACAATTATCAACAATAAGTCGAAACATGTACAAATCTCCTCACCCTCTAAATACTACTAAATGGACAACTTTGCTGGGTCGAACATAGGGAGAGTAGATCACAAAACCCTCTACGGTGGGGTTTCTTTTATGCAGAAAGGAAGAGAAGAAATATTTGAATGATATCCTAAAATACATCTCCAAAATATATGCTAGAATAGTCGACATACATTGCAACAGCAGGAGGCAGCTGAGACTGGAATGCTTAATAGTACTCTTAGCCAAGGCTCTTGGCTTCTGTCAAAAAATGAGGTCTTGAGTAGCTTTAGCTGTCACTGAAATGGTGCTTTTTTGCTCTGATCACTTTCATCATACCTGTAAACACTGAAAATAGTTATCAAAAGCAGTATTTTCTGACTCTTAAGGACTGCATTCAGACATGGATTAAGGACACCTGTTTAGGTTACATGGCCTTTGTTTACTTCTCTGGCTTGTCTGCTTCTCTCCCACTTCATAAAGAAAGGAAAACATATCACTCTAACATGAAGTAAGGCAGTTTGTAAGGCAGTTTTTTGGTAACGTAGGTTTTTCCTGAACTGATGTGCTAGAATTGAAAAGCTACACCTGTAGAACTCCTTCCAGCCTGCAAAATTGAGATTATTTTCCAAATCCTTTTTTAAGTTACTCTCTGAAAGGACTACATTCCTTATGCCATAATTGTGTTAAAAAAAAAACCATTAAAAAATTTCCCATAACTTCTAAAAGACTGATTCTCCACTTTGTTCTGAAATCGAACTCATGTACAGAAAATATTTTAGTGTGGTTCACATTATAAGGCACTGGGAAACCTTTATAAAGGTAGCAGGAGCCAAAGATAAAATAATCTTTAGATCTATGAAGTAAAAAGCTTCTATGGGGAATAAACTATGCATAACAAAATTTTAGCAGAAGGCAGCATTTGATAATGGCAAACAAAGCCCTGTAGGCATTTAAAGAGAGGAGAAGTCTTCACAGGTTGATTCTCCTGCAGTTACCTTCTGGAACTAGCAGGAGGTAATCCCATTGGCTGGAGAAGGGATAGGGGAGTTGTAATTCACACAAGGAGGAAAATATCGGTCAATACAGTGGTTTTTCTAAATATTTAGGTCAATGTTCTTGAAATGCTATTTTAATATCTTTTCCCACTCTTTTTTTCAATATTTAAACTTTACCTGGTTTATGATTATGGTTTAGTTTCTTTTACCTTTTGTTTCTCAGTAGGAGTTTCTTTACTGATTTGTTGATCTCTTTGACTGAACGTGTCTTCAAAGAAAGGAAATCAACTGGATTAATCCAAGATCAGACGATCACTACATCAGAGCAAGAACAACTTCTCAGGGTGACTTTTCACTAGGCAAGGTTACTAGACACGGAAGGCTACCACTGATAAGAATTGAGGGAAGTTCACTATATTTTTTGGATGTCTAAGTAAAGGTTCTCAACTCTTACTTTTTTTTCTAGGGGCCAAGGGAGAGCCTTTAATGTGTTAGACAGTATAAGGTACTGGGATATGGTTTATGGAAAGGAGGAGATGGGAAGGGAGGGTGGAAAAAAAAAAAACAGAAGAAGATGGGCAAAAATGTAATCTTGTCCTCTATGTAAAGACATTAACCTTCTTGAATTGCTCTATTTAGTCAATACTTTTAAAAATAATATTCTCAATATTCAAATACGCATCTGTTATTATTTTTTCACCTTTATATCATTAAGTTTTCTCATTCCTCTCATTTATTCATCCACCCAATACATAATGTTAGGCGTAATTCCAGCCTCTGGAATACATTGGTCAGTAAGAGTTTATATCCTAGTTGGAGTAGATATTTAAGAAACAGGTAAAAATAAAACCTCAAGGTGTGTAATTTCTGATACTAGTAGATAAGATTAAAAAATAAAAAGGGAAAGGGGTGAAGTCAGAAAGGAAGATAGGCTCAGTTCAGACAGGACCTTTGGTAAAGAGTTTGGGGTTTTTTTTATTTGTAATGGGAGATCATTGGAAGATTTTAAGCAGGGCATGATAATGATCAGACTCATGTTTTAAAAAGGTGTTTCTGGCTGTGGTGTGTAGTACAGACTATAAGGGAATAGGAGTTAAAGCTGGGAGACTAATTTGGAGGTTGTTGCAAGAATATGGATGGGAGATGATAATGGCTTGGGCCAGGATGGTTGTAAGGGCTAGAATTTAAATGTATTTTGGATATAGAGCCTCAAGGCTTACTGATGGAGTGAAAGAAGAATAAGCATTTGCATAAAATGAAAAAAGGAATCAAATATGATGCCTAAGCATGGACCTGAGCAATGGGATGGATAGAATTCTTTTGCAGAGGAATTTTAGTTGCTTCCTAATACACAAGTAGTAATTTTTGTCTCCTATTTTCCAGCATATGTATGACGTGGTTACATGATGATGATCTCATGTTATTCAGGGAGAAATCCATGGATGACACCCACATTTTATGCCCCCCAAAACCATATATCCAATCACATATTTGTTATCTCTCCCTTGGATTTCTAAGAGACAATTTTAAAAATGAGACATCACTGCTGCCACTTTAGTCCAAGTCTTGAACTAAAGTAACAGCCTCCTAACTGGTCTATCTTATCTTCTTAAAATTTTCCTAGTCATTCTCCACATAATGGTCCAAGGGACCTTCTAAAATCACAACTTAATTTCCTGCCTAAAATCCTCCAATAGCTTCCCATTGTAATTTGAACAAAATCTGATCTTCTTGCCTGTACCTCTAAGATCCTACAAGATCTGGCTCTGTCAGCTTCTCTGGCCTCATCAGCTACTCTTCTCTGGCCTCGTTCAGTTCCTGCCTTTCTTTCTGCTCCTTGAACTTGGGCAGCTCATTATTGCCTGAGAATTTCTCTTCCTGCTGTTCCCTCTGCCTGAAATGTTCTTTCTCAAGATCTTCACGTGGTAAGTCCTATCTGATCATTCAGGTTTCCAGCCCCTGCTGAATATGTCCCTCCAGCAGAGCAGCTGTCCCTGACCACATTCTAGACAGGTACTCTCAAAGCGACTCTCTACAGCATTAGTCTGTTTTCATTTCTTTCATAGTGCTTCACTTTAACTGAAATTATCTTGTTTGTTTTCTTCTTCCTTGTCTTTTTCTTCTCTGGAATTCTCACCCTTGCATCCCTACTACCTAAAACAATGTTGGCACATAGTAAGTAATAAGATTTTGTTGAACACATTAATTCTTATTTTGTGCAACATTTTTATAGGAGAGAATTGGACACAAGCCTAGTATGAAGCAGTCACAACACATGTCCCAACCAGTGACCGACACATCATGTGATAGCATTTCTAAATGAAAATTTAGAATCGTAAATGTTCAAAGAACTTTCTAGCACTTTGGGGAAAAGACACTAAGGAAGGCAGAACAAAAGACAGTTAGCATATACTATATAAATACATATGTGGCATAAAAGATACCATCTATATTCAGCCTAGAACAGTGTTACACCTTCAATAAATTTTTTTGTTGAGTGGATACATGAATGAATTAATTAAAAGTCTCCAAATGATTTGACCAAAGGTGATAGGGAAATGATTTAACCTTGACTAATTGGGATGTTTGTATTCTGAAACAGAAATTCTGCTGAGAGGAGAAAAAGCAAAGTTAAATCGAAGCAGACCCATGTTAAACAGAACTACCTTTGGCACCATAACTATGAAAGCAGAGAGGGACCTCTCCTTCTGTCTTGCTAGGTGTGGGGCAAGTCCCAGCACCTTTACGTCACTTGCTCAGTGAAAGGTAAACACCACACTCCACTGCCGTAGGTGCTCCACTGGAAGAGTCAAGTAAGTCAGATGACCACATAATCTTATTCCCAATTACTCATATAACTAGTGAACATTCAACATGATACTTTGACGTTAGCTTCATGTTTCTTGACCCTTTTATTCTCATTAGACAGCATTAACTGAGTTATTAAACAAAGCGGGACAAATGTTTTTATTAAAATGAATATTAAGACTAATTCCTGTTCCTAAAAACATAGTCAATTTGGGGATAAAATCAAATTCGATTTGCATTATTTTTGCTTTTTAACAAATCCTTAACCAAAATGATGAGGGAAAACAGAAACCTTTGTATTTAATGGCTATAAAATACCTTTCCTGAAAAAGAACAGATTAAAACCCATACTATATTAAATATATGAAAATAAAAAAATTTAAAAAGCTGTATTTAAATATCAGATAAGTTTTCACAAGAAAATTAACAACTTGTAGAAGTGATGAATAATAATTACGAGTGATAATAGTTAACATAATACCACCACCAACAATAATCCATGTGAAAATTCTTACCAAGCCACCACCAATGACAGCTACTTTTTTCCTTTGAATGACAGATGAGTCCATAACTGCTGAAGTATTTTTCACAATTATTGTTGCTTCTGTCACTGAGGGACACTGATTTGTGTCTCTCCGACACACTGATTTCTCTCAGTTTTTATACCACCCAAAGCCCAGTGCATTTATGAGCCAGCGGCAATGTTTAGTCAGGGCTAATTTCCCTTGACAGTATTAACCCATTAGTTGGCCAAAGTACACTCAGCTCAGCTCTAAAAAAAAAAAAATCATTACAATAACCAAATTTAAAAAAAATCCATCCAATTGGAGACACTCTATTTTTTCTATCTTCTGTGTAAGACACGGAAATTTTTAAGCAGTCTTATGGCTTTTCTTCTTCTTTTTCTACAGCATATATTCTTAGTTTCATTTTCATTCATGATTAACCATGCATGGAACCTTTCTCATCTGAAGTCCAAAAACATCTCATACCTCCCTTAGAGAGTAAGATGACATGGCTTCATAATTCATCTGTGGATCATTTTTTGTGATTAAGACCAATCAAGAATTTCATCTAAAGGGTCCTCATGGATTATTTTTAATAGGCTCTACCAGGGAAAAGTTTTTGCAAGGTTTTCATATTCTCCTGATCAACATTTTGAATTGTGTAACTGACCATACTTCCCTTTTTTTTTTTCTCCAGCCCAGATGCTTGAAAATTTAGAATCTAGTTTTAGAATCGAAAATTTAGAATATGATTACCACTAGGGGAGATGACTGACACAATGCTTCTGTAAACTCTTTCCTGACTTCATATTATCTATTCACTGTTTTGTCTTTTTCACTCCATTTTAAATGTCATACTTTTGTGCATGATTTGCGAATTGCCATTGTTTTCTGGAACATGATGTGGTGTAAAGTAAAATAAGAACATAAATGAAGTTGTTTCTTCACTTCCTGTTAAGCACATAAAGAATTCAGAACGTTTTTTCCCCTTGTTAGAACTAGAGCTAAATGGTATTCAATAGTGACCCCTTGTGGATAAGCATGATTAGGTATTTTTTTTATTTTGAATAGGTAATACATTAACATGGTATGAAATTAAAAAGACACAAAAGAGTACACAGTGAACAGGAATCCTGCTAACCTTGACCCTTGGCCGCCTGTTCCTCCTGCCCAAAGACAAGAATTGTTTTGGTGTGTGGGTTACCGTAATCTTCTACAAGTTGATTATGTCTTTCTTGTTCTTTCCTTGTTTCCTATCTTCTCCCTCTCTCTCTCTCCTTTTTTCTCTCTCTTTCTCTCACTCTCTCCCTCATTCCCTTCCTTCCTTTCCTTTTAAACATTCATTTTAAAATTTTTCCACACCATATGTCTCACTGTACAACATATAGCTTCAGAATTCTTCAATATCAATACTTAGAAAACTGTATCATTGTCAAAAAATATTTTAAAAATTACGAACTATCACACAAATGAACAGTATAATAAGTTACTGTAAAGCAAGCATCCATGTAACTACCATTTAGGTGCAGAGAGAGAACATTGCCAGAATCCCAGAAGTCTACGTGCCCCTTGTTAATCACCCCTCCTTCATAGAGGTAACTGCCATACCAACTTCCTTTGCTTTTATATATAATTGTACTATCATAGATGCATCTCTAAAACAGTTTACTGTTGACTTTTTTGAACTTTCCTATAAATGAACTTATACTGTTTATGTTTTTATAACTTGCTTCTTTTTCTCAATATTATATTTCTTAAGATCCATTTGTGTTGTTGCATGTTTTTCCAGTTCATTCATTTTTATTGTCATATATTATTTATTCATTCTACTGTTGATGGACATTTGGGGTGTTTTCAAATTTTTAATATCATGAATAATGGTGTTGCCATAAACACTCTTGTGTATACAATGTCATGTACATATGTATGAGTATCTCTAGGTTTCATATGCTGTTTGTGCTTTTTTGTTTGTTTGTTTTTTGGTTTTGGGGGTTTTTTTTGAGACACAGCCTCACTCTGTCACCCAGGCTGGAGTGCAATGGTGCAATCTCAGCTCACTGCAACCTCTGCCTCCCAGGTTCAAGTGATTCTCCTGCCTCAGCCTCCCAAGTAGCTGGGATTACAGGTGCCTGCTACCACACCTTGCTAATTTTTGTATTTTTTTAGTAAAGATGGGGTTTCACCATGTTGACTAGGCGGGTCTTGAACTCCTGGCCTCAAGTGGTCCACCTGCCTCGGCCTCCCAAAGTGCTGGGATTACAGATGTGAGCGACTGCATCCAGCCATGTTTATGCATATTTTTAACCTTTCTGAATAAACGAAAGTTACATTCCAAATAGTGCATTAGCTTTTACTTGATGCAATGTGTACAATTTGTCTTCCGCTCTATCCTCGCCAATGTATGTATTGCCAAGAATTTTTAATTTTTGCCGGTCTGGTAGATGTGCTCTATATTTCATTATTCTTTTAATTTGCAGTCCTTTGATTATTAGTGAAGTTGAGCACATTTTTACCTGTTCATTCACAACTTATTTTTCTTCCTCTGTACAGATAGTGTTAATTTTGCGGGGGTCGGGGGCAGTGGGAAGTTTTTTTTCTTTTTTGAGTTCCATTGCATATGAACTTTAGTATTTATATATGTCACAAATAACATTTCATTCACTCTGTGGCTTGCCTTTTCGCTTTCCTAGTGGTGTCTTTTGATGAAAGAATATTCTTCATTTAATACATTCTTTTCCCTTGTGGTTAGAGTTTTTCATGTCATGTTTTATCACTTTTTTTTTTTTTATAACCTTGAGGTCATGAGGATATTCTTCCATGTTGTCTTCTAAAATACTTATAATTTGCCTTTCATTTTTTAGGTCTATGATCAACATGGAGTTAGCTTTTTTGTTTTTAGAATGCTGTGATATAGATGTTAAAATTTTATTTGTTTTCCAAATGAATACCCAATATTCCCAGTACCACTAAATGAAAAGACTTTCCTTTTCACGCATTGCCTTCGGTGTAGGTCCAGTGTTCATATATGTGTGGGTCTTGTTCTAGGTTTCTATTCTATTTCATTCCATATAGTTTATACTGCCTATACTAATGCCAGTTCCAACGCCAAATTACAATAGCTTTAATACAATACTTAATGTCTTGATCAATTCACCCACCTTGCCCTTCATTAATAATTTATTGGCTATTCTTGGTGCTTTGTATTTCCATCTGTTTTATAATCAGTCTGTTAATTCCATTTTTAAAACCCTAAAATAAAAACATTGTTGGGATTTTTGACTGGGATTGCTTAGAAGTTATATATCTATCTGAAAAGAATAACTATTTTGACTACTGTGTCTTTCCAATCAGAATATGATGTGCCCCTCCCCACCATCTATTTGTCATCTCCAAGGCTTACAAAGTTATATTCTTTCCCTGTAGAGGTTTGGTCCCCTATTATTATGTTTAGGTAATTGATTTTTTAAATTTTATTGCAAATAATATCTTTTATTTCATTTTCTACTATTAATAGTATTTAGAAACACATTATTTTCCATTTTGTGAGCTTGTATCCAGCAACACTGCAAAAGTTATTAATTCTATTAATTTTGTCTGCAGATTTTTTTGATTTTTTTTTTAACCCAATCACAATGATTGTTCTTCCTTCCCTCCCTCCCTCCCTTCCTTCCTTTTTTGTCTTTCTTTCCTATTGACGGAATGGTGGATTTTTCTCTTCACCACAATCATGGTAGTTCTCTCTCTCTCTCTCCCCCCCAACTCCTCCCCCACTGACTGATTGAATAATTCCCTTCTGTGCTGGCTAGTACCTTCAGTACAGGGTGGAATAGAGGTTTATTTCTTAAGTTCCAAATGCTGGGACATCCTAGTTTTCTTATTGTTATTGGTTTTTAGCAAAATTCCAGTGAGGCCAGCTAATAAGTGCTGTAGATTTTCAAACATGTGAAACTGGTTAAGACTAACTGTATGGCCATAAAGTGGTAAATTTGTGTAAATGCTTTGTGTGTACTTGAAATATATATATATATTTTCTGAAATTAGTGTATATATTTTCCCACACATATCCATTAGGTCAAGTTTATTAATCATGTGCTCAAAACTTTTGTACTCTCTCTAACTTTTGGTATGCTTGTTTTGTCAGTTACTGAAAAGGGTATGTTAAATAATCTCATGCTGTGATTGGTATTTGTCTATTTCTTCAGTATTCCTATCTATATTGAACAATCCACATTTAAAGCTGTTATCCATTACTGGTAAACTAAAGCTTTTATTATTATGAAGCAAATAATTATTTTTGCCTCAGAGTTTACTTGATATTACTATTAGCTTTTATATTTGGTTAGCATATGCATATTATATCATTTCCAACCTTTTGGTTTCAACTTTCCTTTATTCTTATGTGGCCTTTGTAAACATCATTCTGTTGAACATTTTAAAATCCAGTCTTGTCTTTAATCTTTATCTTTTAACTTGAATCTTTGGCTTTCTGTTATTTCACTAAGATGTATCTAGATAAAAATTTATTTTTGTAGATCCTAGTAGGAAATCATTGGGTTGCTTAAGTAGAGATTGGTTTCTTTCCTTGTCTCTTATCCTTTTATCTGTATTTTCATCGCTTGTCCTTTTGTGCTTCACTATGGATAGTTATTTTAATGTATTATGTATTTTAATGTATTATTCAATTTCCCAGTTCTTGTTTCTGCTGTCTAGTCAGCTGATAAACTAATCCATTATGTTCCTAACTTTGATTATTATAAATTTTTAGTTCTGGAATTTTTATTTGTTTTTTTTCATATATACTACAATATTTTTAGTTTCCAGCACCCTTGTCAAAATCTTCAAGCTTATGTTTATTACTTAACATAATAAACATGAATGTCTTATGGTCTGTGTCTGATAATTTCTACTGTGGCTTTGTTTTGATGGTTATTTATCTTTTGTAGATACTTATGTTATCTAATTTCCCTGTGAGCATTTTAAACTTTGAGTGCTCAAAATGGTAGTTGAAAAAAAAAAAAAAAACAAAACAACTTGCAAGTAGTTTGAGGCTTCAGGCATCAGTGTATTGCTTTAGAGAAGATTTATTTTTGCTTCTGCCTTGTGCTTCTGGTGATTCAGCACTCACTCCGTGTGCAGTATCAGTGAGGTCCATCTTAGGAATAGCTCTTCTTTCGGTATCTACATAGCCCATATGGGACAAAACTAGAGATCGTCAGGCTACTTGCTCTCTTTAAGCCTAGAAGTTCAAAACCCTTTTCCACAACACACGACACATTCATTTTAAATGTTATTCATCTGAAAGGTGAACTCTCATGGAAGTACTAATATTAGCAGTTTGGGCACAGATACATACAATCTGAAGTTTACATACAATTCTCTGCTTAATAGCTAGACACATACCCTTTTTCTTTGACTCAAAGAAGTGCACATATTAATACTATATTATATGTATGAGTAAAAAAGTATTGCACCTGCTTTACTTATTTTTAAAATAATTTTCAAATGTTGATACTTTAGCTCCTATATATAACAAATTGTGACCGTCTCACAAATAATCTGGCTAAAATAGTGTTTTATGACATTAAAACTGACTCTAAGGATGCTGATAACTATTGTTCTATGATGTTTCTACATCACTTACCAGGTGAGTCAAATAACTCTCCATTTATGGGCCAAAAAATTTTATGTCAAGTCAATAGTTGAGATAAAAGAGACTAATAATGAATCATGACATCTATGCAGCATGTAAACAATATGCTAATAAACTGATAAATAATGATTATTATTACTTTGATAGTAAGTCCCAGTTTTCTCGGTTCATTCTTAAAATGGATAATTTTGTTATTACCTCTCAGAAATGTCCTCAATTTCTGTTACAGGGAGAGTCAGTAATAAATGACTGTTACTCTAAAAAAAAGTGCCAATTTTCATATCTCATGTTGCTTTTATTTTTTTTGACAATCCAAACTAAAGGAAACTTAAATTGATAGATATATTTTATTTTTTAACTTTATTTTATCTTAACTTTTAGGTTCAGGGATACATCTGCAGGTTTGTTACATAGGTAAACTTGTGTCACAGGGGTTTGTTGTACAGATTATTTCATCACTTAGGTACTAAACCTAGTACCAAATAGGTATTTTTTTCTGAGCCTCTCCCTCCTCCCATCTTCCACGTTCAAGTAGGCCCCAGTGTCTGTCGTTCCCCTCTTTGTATCCGTGTGTTCTCATAATTTAGGTCCCACTTATAAGTGAGAACATGCAGTATTTGATTTTCTGTTCCTGCGTTAGTTTGCTAAGGATAATGGCCTCTAGCTCCATCCATGTTCCTGCAAAGGACATGATCTCATGCTTTCTTATGGATGCACAGTATTCCATGGTGTATATGCACCATATTTTCTTTATCCAATCTGCCACTGATGTGTTGATTCCATGTCTGTGGAGAGTTACATTTTATAATAACATCTGAATAATTTGGATTTGATGATCTTTGAGTTGGAAGAGGAAGGAAGAGGTAATCAACTTTTGTATCAGCTTAGGCAGGAGAAAACAGATCTGAGTAGAATGATCCAGCTGATGACTTTTAGAAATTGAAGGATAACATGAGAGTCCAGAGTGCCTGAAAGAGAAAGGGCAGCAAAAGCTTGAACAAAGCTTAATTATTATAAACTTACAATTTTGACCATGGCTACTTATCCCGCTGTTCCTCCTAAAAGTCAGGTAGAAAGCATTGCATTGGAGGAGCTTCAGGAAGGTTCAAGATCACAATCACTTCTTTCTCTGGATGATATTCTTGAGGGAGAGAAGAACTGATAGACTAGCTTCCCCCATTCTCTGAGCCTGAAGAACTTGAGCGTGTAGGATAAGTAGGGATTTATAGAGTAATTTGTGTCAATAGCAGTAAGCAATTCATCCTCGTTGGGATTCAGCTATTTGTTAATCCCTAAAACTGGCACTTTTACAATAGAATGACTCCAAGAGGAGAATACTTTACCTCAGACACTGAATATTTCCACTTTATTCTACACATATTTATATATTTAACAAATCAGCGTTATTGGAAATAATAAAAATTTACAAAAAGAAATTAAAATTTAGCAAAGGATTAATTAAAACAATATTTACTCTGATGTTTTCATCATTCTCAGACTGTTGAAATTGACAGAATATTATCTCCCTTTGACGACATCAGCTTGCTCAACAATTGTTTATTCATTCAACCAAGCCCTTTGTACTTGCAGCTGTCTGCCTAGAATACTCTTCTATCACTGTAGAGCTCGCTCTCATTGCTTAGTTCTCAGCTAAGATACGATATCCTTAGCTTGATCACCTTACCTAAAAGAAGCAACCTCTCAATCATTCTCTAAACATCTTGTTTCCTTTATTGTGTTCACTATTCTAGGAAACTACCCGGCTTATTAGTTTACTTGTTTTATTAACAAATAGATATTGGTGAAAGTAAAAAGAGAGGAAAGTGAATGGATTCAAGACATAAATTTGTGGTAAAATGACCAGGATCGGCATAGTGTAGTAAATTTGGCATAGTGTAGGCATATGTTTGGGAAAAGGGGACAGAGTTCAGGAATCATGGAAGACGCGCAGGTTTCTAGCTTGACTAACTGGTGGTAGTTTACTGAGCATGAAAGACTAGGGCGGGGTGCCAACTAAGATTTATCATTTAGCGTATATTAAGTTTGAGATGTGAGTATTGAGTTAGATAAACAGAGATACTAAGCACACAGTTGGAAATGTAAATCTGGAGCTAGGAGAAACCTAGGTTGGAAAAATAAGTTTGGCATCATCAGTATATCAACATAAAGATGGTATTGAAAATCATGGGAATGAAGATCTCACCTATGGAAAGATAACTGATTGAGAAGATCATTAACAAAGGGAATAGCATGCATAATTCAATACCATTTACATAAAAATTTAAACTGCGCAAAACAACTGTACAAATTTTACAGGAATACATCTAAACAAAAGGATACAAAATAAACACATTATAATAGTTTTCTAGGGGTCTGAAAGGAGAAAGGGTATAGGAGAATAAGAAGCTAAGCGAAGCTAAGCTATGAGGACACAAAGTCATAAGAACCATATAAAGGACTTTGGGGACTCAGGGGAAAGGATGGGAGGGGGTGAGGGATGAAAAACTACACATTAGGTACAGTGTACAGTGCTTAGGTGGTGGGGGCACCAAAATCTCAGAAATCACCACTAAAGAACTTATCCATGTAGCCAAAAACCACCTGTTCCCCCAAAACTACTGAAATAAAAAAAGAGAGTAAGAATAGGAATAGAAAATAGGAATAGAAAAGAAATATTTAAATAAAACAAGAATGGATCTTATACTCCATAAAATATCACAAGGTCAGTGTATTTACTCCTCTGTACCTGAGGTCCCACTACATTTTTTAAAAGGAATTAAAAAGGAAAGACTATTTAGGAGTGAGCCCTGAGGCCCTTCCCTATTTATAAGTGAAAATCTGTCAAAGAACACTGTGAAGGAGTAGCTAGTGAAACAAAGTGGAAGTTTGGGAGAGGGAAATAAGGAGAGTTTGATATTTCAAAGAGCGAGAAAGAGGTATTTCCAAGGAGAAGGGGTGTCAATTGTGTCAATGCTGCTGAAAACATAGGAAACTAACTGTGCATGGTATTTGCATCTCGCAGGTCAACGGTGACCCTGGGAAGGACAGTATCAATGGAGTGACATGTACTGAAGGCAGATTGTAATAGGATGAAGAAAGAATGAGAAGTGAAGTGAAGATGGTGATCAAATATGTCCTGGAAATGAGGAGAGAGTTGAAGTGGGATGCAAAGTCAGGGCAGCTTTTGTTTGTTTTTAACATGAGAGCTGAGACAGCAGAGTTACAATATTAACTTACAGTATGGGTCAATTAAGAGAAATAACTGGAGGAAGTAAGAAAAAGAGTAGGTACTGTCTTTGAGGGGGAATGGAATCCAGCACATTGAGGAATTGATCTTTTTCTGGAGAATGGAGAGAGAGGTTGGTTAACTTTTTTAGTTGGTAATTTTAGTGTTTTGCAAAGTTTCTGTACATGCACATAGTCTTAGGAATAAAAAAAGTTCTGCAAGACATCCAACCTAAACAGTCATCGCCCTTGCTACCTCTCTGCCATTTATCCTTGCACAGTTCCTGGGTATATACTTCCACATCTCTGAAGATTACTTCTTGGTTTTTGTTTCTGTGTTTTCAGTTTATGGTTTTAGGTATTAGATCATGACTTCTCAATACTGAAGACGAAGATTAATGTTTTTTCATCACCATGTCCGAATATCTCCAAACCTTCACATTCTTTCCATCTTCCCATCCTTTCAGTGTAGTTACATCAATATTTCAATTAGATCAATATTCAACGTTTGATTTATTATAACTATGGCCATTCAAATTTGATAATGATTATTTTTCCTTTCCTGCAAAATACAACTATCTTTATTTGTCAGTATAATAACTGTCATGCTTTTTCCCTTTGGTTACCTTTCTAAGACTTATCATAAATTTAACCCTCAAACTCTCCGCCAGTCAGCTAAATTCCTTCTCAATATATTCAAGGCATTAGCACTTTTATCTTTTTGAGTAAATCTATTCTGGAGGCTGTGACCTGCTTCCATCTGAGATGGTTGCTCTCTATGGTAAGTGCACAGCCATATAGCCTCATCCAGGCAATATGCCACATGTGTCTCTTGTGTTGAAGACCCTATTTTCTAAGTTTGTAATTTCCTCTTCCTTTGTTTACTCCTAGTTATGGTGGAGCACTTACTTGAGGCGTTTTCTTGAAAAGTGTAGATGAGAAGTAAATTTTTTGAGATCTTGACCATGTGAAAACATTTTAATTCTATTCACACACTTGATTTCTCTGGGGACAGAATATAAAGCTGGAAATAATTTTCCTTCAAAAATTTGAAGACATCATTCAGCTATTGTCTCGCTTCCGATATTGTCATTGAGAAGTCTAAGGATTTCTAATCCTTTGTATGGGAGTTATTTATTTTTCTCTCTGAAAGATTCCAGTCTCTTCTCTTTGCCCTTGGTATTCTAACATTTCTTGCTGACATAACTCATTCTGGCTAGTTCATATCTGCTAGTTCTACAACATTTTTTTTGAATTTTTTTAAGGTTTCTTCCATTTTTTCTAATGTTTCCCCTACATTATTCACATGTTGGACATACTGAACTGTTTCTCTAATTTTATTTACTTCTTTTATTTTTCTTCTCTTTGAATATTTGCTCTACTTTCTGGGAGACTTTTATGGCTGTATCTCCAAACTTTCTATTAAGCTTCCTCTAGGAAACCATCTGGTAACCTCCCAGGCTGGGAGGTATCCTAAATTAGAATTTGCAAAAGTATTTTGAATAATGAGAACATTTTTGTACCTTGCTATCAATTTTGTCAGCCAGGTGATGAGATTTAGAACAGAGGCAAGAGAAAACCATTGCACTGTTCCTTTGTCCGTCACAGCAGGACACCAATCACATTCCCCACCTTAAACAGAAAGCAAAGTAAAACAAGAACACGAACAAACCAGGCAAGTGTCAACAAGAAGAAAGCTGGTCAATATTATTATCAGACAAGTCCAAAGTTAAAAAAAAAACCCCAAACTCTAAGCAAAGTAAAAACATTATTTCAAATAGATAAAATGAGTCATTCTAAATTAAGATGTCTAGCCTTTGTTAATTTAAAGGCTTTATGTAATTTTATTACTAATTAACAAAAATAAATTAACATTTCCCAAATTTTAGTCATTTAGTAGCATCTTCCTAATATACTTAATATTTTACTTTAAATAAAATGAATATTTAATTAAAAATGGAACTTTATATTACTGCTGCAGATAGAAAATCAGTTTCACTAATACATCGAAGTAAAACACACAAATAAACACTTGGATGTTCCTGGGCATCAATTTTTCTCTTCTATGTACAGGAATAATAATAAGACCTATCACATAGGGTTTTCAATGTTCAAAGAATTAATACATGTAAAGTGCTTTGAAAAATTCTAGAACATAATATGTGTCATAGGTGATTTTTAAACGGGATTAAAATAACCTATTTATAAAAGGCTATTAATTTGAATTTTGAAAAGTTCAACTGTATGGTAAAAATAAGAAACATGCTTGAAACAAAAATGAAACAAAAAATAAAATGAGAAATATACATCAGGCAAACAATAGCCAATACAAAATTGGTGGAGAAATATCAATATTTCAAAAAGTTTAAAATGACAAGCAACAATAACAATAAAGAGGAGCATTACTCAATGAAGAGATGATCTATGAAGAAATGATAGACATATGTTCATTAAAGACTTATGTGTAACAGCAAATAAAAATGTTCTTAAGAAACTGGATAAATAACATATTTCATATTCATGTGATGCAATATGATTAATTTTAAGGGTATAAAATAAAGGTATAAAATTAAGATCATGGCTATATCTTAAAAGCATAGAGTTCAATTATACAACAGCAAAACTTTAAAGTAAAATATTAAAACCATTTTTTGCATATTAGTGTGTGAAGCAAAAAATACACAGGACTGAAAGGATGCATCAAAATAATGATATACAAAATAATGATACCTGCTGGGAAGGTGGAGAATGAAAACAAAATGTCACTGCATTATTAGCAATGTTTTAAAGAATTTGCATTCAGTTTTCTAGTGTGTTTTGATTGTAGTTCAACTATTACAATCTCATTTGAATTTTTATATTTTAAATATGTGTCAAATTTATAAGTCACAAAATAGCATAATGTTTCCAAAAGGTTTGGCAAGTTTATAAGTTTGACTCATAAATTTGGCTTTACAGGTTCTGAACTTTTGACCTCAAGACCATCCGATCGCTCTCTCTTTACTGTCGTCTGGTTTCAGGCAATAGAAAAGAGAAAAGAGAAAACTGTGGTTCAGATGTAATTTTATATCAATTCCTGCTTTCCTGTAATCAACTATTATATTAAAACAATATGCGTTTAATTTGAAAATGTATAAATTAGCTATGCAAAAAACTGGGAGAACTGCAAATAATAAAAACTCTGAGGTTACCTATAATTGTGTACATCTTCCACAATACATTAAAAAAAAAGAGTTCTGAGGGTACAGGCTAAGAAGAGAAAGGAAACTGTAGAGATCTCAAAATGATAAGTTAAAAGAAATAAGTAATTATCTTATTTGTCAGTTGTGGGATTATGAATAATTACTATTTCATTCTCTACATTTTGCTGCACTTTCCAAAATTTCTACACAGAAGATACAATCTGGAAGAAATGAAAAAGGATTTCAGTAGCAAGAACGTGTAATGATTGACTACATGATAAATAAAAGAATAAATATTTATTTCTAGTATATTTCACCAACCAAACACAACCTGATTGACCAGCTAATACTCCCGCCTTCTAACAGCCACACATAAAAACCAAACCGGCTACAAAAATAACCGGACTTCCTTTCCCATAATTCCCTTCTTTCTAGTTTCCCATGAATCCGAGGGCTTTAAACCCCACGCTACTACTAGAAAGTTAACCCGCCCCCTCATTCTTTACTGGCCATTCACGATTGATCCCGCCCCACCTGTTGGTGTGAAGCTATTGATTGGATGAGAGCGGAGGCCGGTGGGCGGAACGGCTTCTGACAGCCGGCGTGGAGGCGTGGCCACAGCCTCCCAGAACTTCTACCCAGGCTGCCTCAGCACCATGTACCGAGCACTCTGGCTCCTCGCGCGCTCGCGTCGCCTTGTGCGGCCTCCAGCCTCAGCCTCAGCTTCGGCTCCCGGCTTGAGTGGCGCTGCCGTGCCCTCGTTTTGGCCCCCGAACGCGGCTCGAATGGTGAGCGTAGGCCGCCAACCTCCGGCCTCCCCGCGGTGACCTTCAGCCCTCCTGCCTGTCGGTCCCGGCACCCGCGACTTGGCGGGAGAGATTCCCCGGGCGTCCGGGCGCGCCAGACTCTGGGCTCAGCGCCTGCGCCGGCGTGGCTGGCCTCCCGGCCTCCGGACGCCTCTTCCAGCGCAGGGATGGAGCCGCAGCTCGGGAGAGCGCTTGGGGAGGGACGGCGGCTGGCAGAGAGGGTCCTACCGGGCCCACTCCCGGCGCCTCCTCGGAGCCCTCCCTGGCGGGCCGAGGCCGGGGCGTTTTGGGGTAACTTCGCTCCTGCTGGCGCGCAGGCCCCTAGCCCTGGGACGCTGCCATCAAGTACAGTGCCGGCGTGGGCGGAGGGTGCTGGCAGAGGGGCAGCTCCCGCACTGTCCTGCCCAGTAGCTGGGCCTTGCTGGCCGGACACTGGCCGCCTGTGGTTTCTGAATTGTGGTTTCTTTCGCCAAGGGGCGCTGCACTGCTTTCAGGCCCTCCAGATGGGGTAGAAGGTTCTTCGAAGATTTTACTTCTTTTGAAATTGCCTGTTCAGTTTGTTGGGCTGACTGTGGTTTCCCCCATACCTTTTGTAAAACACTTAAATTCCGATTACCACGGGCATAGTATTCTGAAGCATGTTTGAGCAGATTGGCTAGGACCTAACGATAGCTGAATCAGTACTTTTTATTCAGAAAGACAGCTAAGAACTTAAAGATCCAAGTTCAGGTTATGACATGCTTACGTAAGCTCTTTTGCTCTTTAGAGCCACCTTTAGGGATGCAGGCTTTTAAAAAGCTTCAAATACATATGTATATTGTTAGGAAACGTTTGAGAAATAGTTGAGGAAGAGTTGTAACTCTGCACTCTGGTGTAGCATGAGGTTTGCAATCTAAGATGTAATTTCAAATCTCTGCTTTTCCTTTGAGACTTTGGACAAGTTGTCTTTGTGTCTCGGTTTCCGTATGCAAAGTTGACATACAGCTACTCAGCAAAATTGCACATGTGAAAATACCATGTAGTGAGTGCTGATTAAATCAATGCTCCATCTAGGGTATTTCAAAGGGCCAGTACTTTTTCTGGTCTTTAAACTTGAAGATAATTTGTTTGGGTCACTATACCTACTATATACCACTATACTACAGAATCAGAGATGTTTTGCATTCCTCAAACTCTCTGCTCTAATAATTTTAGGGCATTTTAGAACCTTTACATATTTTTTAAATTTATTTTTTATTTATTTAGTGTTTTGTAAAGGGAAGCAGACTGGAGAACTTCTGAATCTATCCTGTTGATGCAAATGTCAAAAAATAGCACTGCCTTGCTCTTAGAATTGTAATGTTAGCTAAAATCAGATGGAGGTAGTTTTTGTTTTTTCTAGTTCTGATATTTTTTGCCCTCTAACCATTCTCAGGTCCAAAATCTCCGTTGGTTTTGTTAAAAGTTCTTCCTGTTGCTAATGTTGAGAATTTCACATAACCCTTGATGCCCTAAGGTACCTTTTATTTAAAAGAACACATACGAATACATTCAGTAGAAAGACAGTGTTCATTGAGTGCCTTCCACTTATCAGGCCCTGTAAATAAGACAGTCCCTATGGGGATAGAGTTTTACAAACAGTGTTTCATTCTTGTCTTTAGGGGAGATTAAATAAGCAAAGCAGTTAAATAAGCAAATAAATCACACATGAATAATTAGTGTGATCAATACTACCGAAGAGAAAAAGTGCATTGAGAATGAGAATATTTAACAGGCAGACCATGTGTGGTACTGACTTGGTAGCATGATGGCATATATATAGTGTTTATATATATATATATAATGCTTATAAATTTCTTACATATATGAATATACATATGTAATTAATATATATGAATAATGTTTATATATAAATAATGTTTATAAATTTCAAATCATCATTCTTAGACCATTTTCAAAAGTTCTCAGTAAAATAAACTAAGTACACTGAATTAGCCAAATCTTGACCAATAATAAGCATACTCTTGAAATGGAAAAGATTACTATTTGTATTTCAAAGTCTATGCTTATCACCAGCATAGTATATTAGTTCTACAATCTGTCTTTAACACCTGATTTAATAAGTTTGTGTGACAAAGGGTTCTCAAGGAAAGACCTGAAAGTGAGGAAGAGAATGAGAATCCAAATAGTATTTTTTCGTCTTTGTGATACTTCTTAAGGTTTCTTTCTCTTTGACGACTGATAAGGTGCAATTGCTTTTGATACTTGGTTTCTTTTCAACTTGTGACAGTGTTTTATTCTTGTCTTTAGGCTAGCCAAAATTCCTTCCGGATAGAATATGATACCTTTGGTGAACTAAAGGTGCCAAATGATAAGTATTACGGCGCGCAAACCGTGAGATCTACGATGAACTTTAAGATTGGAGGTGTGACAGAACGCATGCCAGTAAGTGGCATTTGTGGAAATGTTGGCTTATTTTGGATGAAGTAGGCTATATTCATGAGTGATTTTACTTTATAAATAAGTATTTTTCAGAGTTAAAATGTAAAGTTATTAGAAAAGTGGCTTCATGAGTAGTAAGATGTTCTCTTTCACTAAAATGTTAAAGAACTTTTTGAAGTTTAGCATGCTATTATTTTGAGCCATCGCTTTGAATATGTGGGATTTTTTAAAAATTTAAGGCCGGGCACGGTGGCTTATGCCTGTAATCCCAGCACTTTGGGAGGCCGAGGCAGGTGGATCACGAGGTCAAGAGATCGAGACCATCCTAGCCAACATGGTGAAACTCTGTCTCTACTGAAAATACAAAAATTAGCTGGGCATGGTGGCACGTGCCTGTAGTCCCAGTTACTCGGGAGGCTGAGACAGGAGAATCGCTTGAACCCGGGAGGCTGAGGTTGCAGTGAGCTGAGATCATGCCACTACACTCCAGCCTGGCAACAGAGTGAGCCTACGTTTCAAAAAAAAAAAAATTATTTTTATTTTAAGTTCTGGGATACACGTGCAGGATATGCAGGTTTGGTGCATAGGTAAATGTGTGCCGTGGTGGTTTGCCGCACCTCTCAACCCATCACCTAGGTATTAAGCCCCGCATTAGCTATTTATTCTGGTCCTTACCCTTCCCCCCCAGGTCCCCTGTGCTTTGTTCCCCTCCTTGTGTCCATGTGTTCTCATTGTTCAGCTCACACTTGTAAGTGAGAACATGCGGCGTTTGGTTTTCTGTTCCTCTGTTAGTTTGCTGAGTGTGTCACAGCTTCCAGCTCCATCCATACGTCTGCAAAGGACATGATCTCATTCTTTTTTTTGGCTGCATAGTGTTCCATGGTGGATATGTACCACTTTTTCTTTATCCTTTATTGATGGACATTTGGGTTGATTCCATGTCTTTGCTATTGTGAATAGTTATTTTGGATTTTTATTTGACAGAACTAAAGATTGTCTTTTCATTCTTGCTGGGTATTTACAGATTTTTACTAGGATTTTACAGTTTGTAAACATTTTTATTTCAATATTCATTCTTTTTTTCCCCCACTAATTTAAAACTGAGATTTTTAAAAATTACACTTTCTATTTTGGTTTCAGTTTCCAAAAAAGTGTATAGTACACAGACACATCAAAGTATTACTCTTAACCATGTCTGACATATAATAGATAATATATAAGTATTTATTCAATGCCATATGAATGATTAAATGATGAGAAAACTGTCTACCACATTCAGTTAAATTTAAGATGCCATCAATTAGAAGATGCACCAATAGGTACCACTAAGAAAGAAAAATGCTGCCAATTAAGGTTGTGACTTACCATTGATTACAAGATGCATCTTGATTTCAGAGATGTTAAAGTGTGAAAAGAATTGAGAAACACATAACATATTCTACTGGAGCCCAACCGGAGTATGAAAAATAGTCAATACAGGATAGGCTAGTAAGCCTAGAAGTAGCCAGGCTTCATCCGGTGAGATATTGTTTAACAGTTATCTTATAAATATGCTTTTATTTTCAATAATTTTAAGTCATTCCTAAGCCTTCAAGACTGCCTCTTGACAGGTATATAGAACTTTACAACAGGCAGCTGAATCTTTGAAGGGAATATCTTTGTCATTGCCATCCACAGCCTTCTTGGTGGTGAGGTAAACATAGTTTGGCTACATGGTTGGGTAAAAAAGGGTACTGACCAATCCTAAAATAATCTCATATTATTCAACTCCAGAGACTAAGGAGGAGGTCAGCCCCAGCCAGTGTTGGTGGCAGTGAGCGTGGCTGCTGTTTTCATTGATCTGTGTCACCCAGCATGTTTTGTGGTTCTGGGGGGGCATGGTTCCTGCTGCTGCTGCTCCAGAGACAGCACAGCCATTGGGATTGCACACCTGTGAAAGGCCGACACCTGGGGTCTCGATTTTGTCATATTTGACTTCAAGTGGATTAGTTTCCTGAACTTTATTACGTGTAAAACAGTCTGTATGTACTCTAAACTGAGTAGTATGATTAAACTCAACCCTTTTTACTTGAGGTCCAAAGGAAAACAAAGCTAAAAATGATTATGAATGTCTAATGTGAATAAAATAAGAATAAGGTGACCTGTTTTTTCTCTCCAGCGATACATTTTGCCATTTTATGGTGTTCGTTGAACCTCTTTCTGCTGTGAATGACCCTTTTTTATTTTCATGGTCCATAAACACTGGGGGTCATTCACTCCATTCAGATGGCCAGCGTTGATTGGCGTTCACCTTTGCCCTTGGTAGTGGTTCAGCCCACTACCGCAGTGTTTGTTACTGTGGAGATTTAAATTCCCATTTGTTTTCATGTTTACAGTTTTTAAGTTTCTAATCCTGTGTTCCATCTGTCCCCATTTTGTTTGAGTAAAACATTTCTAATGTTTTAGTTACTTAAAATTGAAATTTAAAAATTTTCTGGTTTTCCTTTTCTATTTGCCCCTCAGCTTATACTTACTCTGGTCCAGGTTTATCTGTTTAATGTGTCTTATTTCTTACTTTTCTTTGTTTTTTCTGCTTTGATTCCAGAGCTGACAGGTCTCTCTTCCACATTCATCATTCTCTTCCTTTCCTCCCTTTCTCCCTTCTGCTCTTGGCCCATTCAAACCTGGTGTGGGATCTATACAACAATCCGTATTATTAATTTTGACAAGAACTCACGATTCACTTGTCTTGTAAAAACTAGGTTTTCATTTCAGTTTATCCTTTTCAAGCTTGGTGAGGTGATTTGGGATCGACAATGAAAAGATCTGCACTAGCGGGGTTTTACATGTATCTTAAGCTGTCACCTTTAGGTCTGGAGAATCTTGGGTTTTAAAAAAAAAAATTCTTCTGAGCGAAATGTCAAGGGAGTTACTGAGTATTAAGACTTTAGTAGCTAGGTAGAGTATATTGCTTTTTGGCCTTGGGGTAAAATGATAACCCAGTCAGTAACTGGTAGTCTCATACTGAATGGCAGTTAAATGTGTCCCTTATTTATTTATTTATTTTTTTAAGAGGGGAAGGAAATAATTATAATGTAACGTGGGATCCAGTGAGAGAAAATACTGGCTCTTGCTGGTGAAAAGATTGAGTACGATTTGTTTTTATATATAGTGTATGAAATAAACACATATAATTGTGTGTATGTGTGCATAGCATTGTATACATGTGAATATGTGTATGTATATGTATGTGGGAGACATACACACATATATATGAAGAGTCAATGTGTTTGTTTTTATTTGGTTCCTTAAACAAATAGATCTATGATAATGTTGATTCTTGGTTCATGAATTCCTGTCTATAATCTTTCTCTATAACCTAAACATTTTAGAGCTATAGTGTTACGTAAGTTATTGTTTTATGTATAGCTTTTGCATCTGCCAAAATAATAAACTTTCAAGCTTAAGTAAAATAGCAAATTTGAAATATTTTTCTGATTAATTTTAGACCCCAGTTATTAAAGCTTTTGGCATCTTGAAGCGAGCGGCTGCTGAAGTAAACCAGGATTATGGTCTTGATCCAAAGATTGCTAATGCAATCATGAAGGCAGCAGACGAGGTAGGAGGTGATAGTGTGTTTACTTAATAACATCAGACCCATGCCGTACTCTGGATGGTGATATGCTCTGGCAGGAGGAAAGGGGAACTGGGAACTCTTGGATTAATGAATTTCAGGGTAGGTGGTAGCATTATTTGTAGTGATAATATTAATATGGTGCTTAAAATGTTACATTGTGACAAAATTTCTGGATGATTTTTATACCTTTTGTTTTTAAGCCTTTTGACTTTCCTTAATGTATTTAGTTTTAAGAAAATTTTTTGAAAAGATATCGTTTGAACTTTATTTGATTTCTTGTTTTATATATAAATCTTTTTAAAACCAGTTGATTATTTGATAATGCATATTGAGAATGTAATTTCACTAATGTGCTAATAATAAAAGAAGCAATCAGAGGTAACAACTGTATATATAGTGTTGTTAATTACAGCACTATTTATAATAACGAAAACAAAGTAGACTACGTAACTATAGCAGCTACTTATATAAATTATATTTATATGATATAAATATAAATTATATTTACATTGTAAATTATAGAAAATTATTTTTTGAAGATTGGACTGAACAAAGCCTAGCCTATGAGAAATAGGGAGGAAGGTTTGCAAAAATACGTGTATTTTATGATCCTAATTTTGTTTAGGAAAAAATGAACAGAAAATGTGTGTTTTCACACACACACACACACACACCCACCCCTGATTGCATGAGGTAGAGACTGGGAATGAACAGAAAATGTGTGTTTACACACACACACACACACACACCCACCCACACACCCCTGATTGCATGAGGTAGAGACTGGGAATGCCAGCATGCTAATAGTCATAATTACTGAGCAGTAGAACTGCAGTGACTGTTTTACTTTTCTCAGTTCTCAAAATTTTCTACACTAATCACATATTTTTATATAACTAGAAAAAAGTTTTATTTTAAAGTGGACCAGTTGTTCAAGGTAATAGATTTCTCAAGTACTTTCTGATTTTTTAAGCTAAAATCATTCCAGAAGACTGTTAAGCACCCACACTTTACAAAGCACACCATCCAAAATCTAACACATAAGCTGAAAGTATAAAAATACAACAAAAATAGGGGCAAATCTGGGCAGTGTTTATTTCTACATTTGGTGATTACTGCTCATTGGACATCTGTGCAATGAAGTAGCTATTAGTGAACTCACAGTTTCAAGTCACTAGCTCATTATCATGCTGACTCTGGCAGTAACATCTGTTGGATATTCCTGCTGAGCACCACCAACAAATACATCTAAAGACTAAACATATTTGCCAGCCTGAACAGGTGGCCCTCTATTAGAAGAGGCTGTTGGAGAAAAATAAGAAAGACAGCTTTGATTCCCTTTCCATTTGAAACCAGTGAATTGTCATACTATTCAGTATAGATAATATTTCACTTTTTAAAGTATCTGTGGTTGGAGCAAGTGACGCATCAGAAGCTTAGATCTGTGGGTCAACTGTATTCAAACTCTGTGTCATAATCAGCAGGTCATTTAGCATATGGAAACAATGAACATATTTAAAATAGTTTTATAAATGGAACTTAATTATGGTTGATTAAAGTAGTGGAATGACTATTATTTCCTTTTTTAAAAAGCTCATTTTTAACATTTTTTTCTGCAGGTAGCTGAAGGTAAATTAAATGATCATTTTCCTCTCGTGGTATGGCAGACTGGATCAGGAACTCAGACAAATATGAATGTAAATGAAGTCATTAGCAATAGGGCAATTGAAATGTTAGGAGGTGAACTTGGCAGCAAGATACCTGTGCATCCCAATGATCATGTTAATAAAAGCCAGGTCAGTATGCGAGCTTTTCTTTTTTTTGTTATAAATTGAAAAGCATACCTGAGATTTTTCTTGTAAAACAAGCTTTCACTTTTTGACAAGAAGAGTTCATTATTTAATGGATAAGGTTTATTATGGTTGTTACTTCTTTTAGGAATCTTGGCTTTATGTTTCAATCCTTATAAAAATTACTTTTAGGACACCTGAATTTAGTATATATGTATTTTTTTATTGTTTAAAATTCTATTTTGAAATAATTTTAGATTTGTAAGAGAATTGCAAAGATAGTTCAAATAGTTTCTATATCCCTTCACTCAGCTTCCCTTAATGTTAATATCTTATGTAACCATAGTACATTTATCAAAACTAAGAAATTAACATTGATACAGTACTCTTAGCTAAACGACAGACTTTTAAAAAAAACTGAGGATTTCCTCAGTTTTTCCACTCAGGTTCTTTTTCAGTATTCAATCAAGGCCATACGTTACTTTTAGTCATATGTCCCTTAGTTTCTTCCAATCTGTGACAGTTTCTTGGTCTTTTGCGATTGTCTCAGTCCTTTGGGGCTGCAATAATAAAATACGATAGATTGAGTGGTTTATAAACAATAGAAATTAATTTGTCACAGTTCTGGCAGCTAGAAGTCCGAGGTCAGGCTACTGGCCATTTCATTGGCTTGGTGGGGGCCCACTTTTTGGTTTGTAGATGGCCATCTTTTCTGTGTCCTCACATGCTGGAAGGGACAAGGGAGCTCTATGGGGTCTCTTCTTCGTAAGGGCAGTAATTCCATTCATGAGAGCTTTGCCCTATGACCTAATCACCTTGCAAAGGCTCCATCTCCTAGTACGATTACCCTAGGGGTTAGGATTTCACATAGCAGTGACCTTGACACTTTTGAAAGTAGTGGCGGGGTATTTTGTAGAATGTCCCTCAATCCTGGTGTGTCTAATGTTTTCTCATTAGACTGAGACTTCTGAATTTTTGAGAAAACTATCACAGAAATAAAGGGCCCTTCTCATTGCATCATATCAGGGGTTTATGATAGCAACATGACTTGTTACTGGTGATGTTAACCTTCATCACTTGGTTAACCTGGTGCTTGCCAGGTTTCTCCATGGTAAAATTATACTTTTTCCTCTTCTATACCCTGTTCCTTAGAAATAGGTCACTAAACCCTGCCTGCATTCCAGGCACTATATTTCAGTTTCTAGAAGGAGGAGTATCAAAAAGTTTTGGGGCTTACGTTAAAATCACTGTAGTAATTAATAGCGCTATCTTGAGGCTAGGCAAACATCTTCTTTTTCCTTAAACTTTTTCGCACTATTTTTAGCATCCATCAGGGAATCTTGTCTACAGCAGTTCCTTCTGTGGTGTTTCAATAGTGATTTTCAGTTTTCTTTATTTGTTCTACATTTGTTGGTTGAATTTTTCTGCAAGGAAGATTTGTTCTCCCTGTCCCATTTATTTGTTTATTCAATTATTTGTGTATATCAGTATGGATTCATGGTTATTTATTTTATTCTTCAGGTTATAATCCCATACTTTTGTTGCTTAAACTCTTTAAGCTCTGGGAACCCAATTCATTTTGGCTCCTGTGTCCTTTTAGGCATGCCGCCATCCTTTTACTTTTCTTAAGTGTGTTCTGACTTTCTGGTACTTCAAGATGCTCCAAACTTATTGTCTTGTATTGTTTCTGCCCCAGCCCTAGAAACAGTCATTTTTCAAGGAACTGTTGGAGAATTTTTATTAGAAAATGATATTTAGAAACAGATCTGGGTGCTAGGTGTACTTTAATATATTTTTAAGTAGTAAGGAAGAAGTTTTTTCATATACATTCATTGTATAAAGGATTTTCCCGATCTAATACTTGCCTTTAAATATGAATTTATGTTTTATGTATACCGAAGTCTGAAGTCTGCCTCAGAAGGATATAGTTATAGATGAAACGTGATTGGCTACATGTTGATAATTATTTAAACTATTTGAATTCAGGTGACAGGTACATAAGTGTTTATTACACCATTCATCCTACTTCTTTTGTAAGTGCTTTATATTTTGCATAGTAAATGTCAAAATATATAAATAATGTATCTTTTTAAATGACAGCATACTTTTATATATATATGTGTGTGTGTGTGTGTGTGTGTGTATGTGTGTGCGTGTGTGTATGTGTGTTCAGAGATGGTGCTTCACTCTATCACCCAGACTGGAGTGCAGTAGCGTGAGCATAGCTCACTGCAGCCTCAAAATGCTGAGCTCCCGCGATCCTCATGCCTTAGCTTCCTGAGCAACTGGGACCACAGTCACACACCATCATGCCTGGCTACTTTAAAAGTTTTTTTAGAGACAGGGTATTGCTCTGTGTTGCCCAGGCTGGTCTTAAATTCCTGGCCTCAATTGATCCTCCTGCCTCAGCCTCTCAAAGTGCTGAGATTATAGGCATGAGCCACTGCACCCAACTTGATATTATGTTTTAAAAGTACAGGGTCAACAGTTGAAGAAAGAGCACTGAGTGTATACTGCCTGCTTAGGTCTTAGGTTTGCCAGTTGCTAAATATTTTGGCATCTATACATCTCTTTGAGGGCTTGTCTTTCCTATTTTTAAAGTGGTGATCTACCTCACAGCATTTTTCTAAACGTGATAAATAAAGAGCTGTTTCTGAAAGACTGTATGCACTGTATATTCAGTTATAAGATATATAATTCAATAATTGATGTAATTTGATATAATTACAAGATATTCAACTACATTGAAGTTATTACTGCTCTCTTCAAGTGTAGTTGTTAACTATACTTCTCTGTATTTTGCTGTCATTTATTAGCAGGCAGATATAATACATATTCTATGTAATACATAATACATTCAGTATACTTAATGTGTATAATACAATTCTGAGTATGTGTTAGAAACCAGGATGCTGCTTATTTGATTCTATAATAACTTACCTATGACCTGCCACACATAAATGTAACTGAGCTGGGTTTTGAGTAGTTACTTGGAGAGTTTCTTAATTGAGAAGTTTAATTCAGAAGTTTGTTTTCGTTGCCTCTGATTTAACATTTTATATTTCTTTTGAAAAATTTCCAACAGAGCTCAAATGATACTTTTCCCACAGCAATGCACATTGCTGCTGCAATAGAAGTTCATGAAGTACTGTTACCAGGACTGCAGAAGTTACATGATGCTCTTGATGCCAAATCCAAAGAGTTTGCGCAGATCATCAAGATTGGACGTACTCATACTCAGGATGCTGTTCCACTTACTCTTGGGCAGGTATAGGAGTTTGACTAATTTTATTCAATTTAGAGCTTGGTACAAATGGCCAATGTGTCATCCTTGAAATCTGCCTGGCTTAAAAGGCCAAATTTGTAACCGTCAACTTCAGTGACAGAAGTTGTTCTGTTCAACCAATCAGTAATTTTTATTGACATCCACTTTAGAAGAAAAGCAGAGTGTACTGGCTGTAATCAGATTCAGTCAGACTGCTCGGGTTCAAATCTTAGCTTTGCCGTGTACAAGCTATGGGACCATAGGAAAGTCATTTAGCCTTTCTGTGCCTCAGTTTTCTGAGCTACAAAATGAGGAAAATAATTTGTCTTTCATAGGATAGTTGTGAAGCTCTAATACATTTATTCATGTAGAGTGCTTAGAAACATGCCTGACACATAGTAAGTACCCGTTTATGTTAGCTACCATCATCACCACCGTCATCATTGTCATCTCCATCAGTATCATTATGGTTTTTCTTTTGTCTTTCTTACCTAAATTAGTAGATTATTTAAAATTTAATCTTAAAGTGATTAAGTAAGGTAGATCTTTTTAAGATGGTTCTGGCCACATGTGAAGGAGATACTACTCTCTTCTCCAAGATATTAGAAAGTATTTTCATGTTTCTTTATCAATACCTTAAGGAATATCTAATAGTATATATTGTGAAGGAAATGTAAGGAAATACGGGGAATGACCTTTGTCTTAGTAAACTCACAGTCCAATTGGGGTAGCTTAATTTCCTTATTAGGAAATTAAGGAATGATGAAAACTTGAAATGAGTAATTGAAAAACAAATGATGGGACTGAACTGAACTCACTGGATTAAGTTGCTTCTTAAGGCCGTGTCTCATTTCTCTTTGCGTCATCAGTACTTAGGACCATGCATAATTTCTAAGGAGGAACAGTATGTGTGTTTTGCAACTTTTGAATATTCCTCAGGTTTCTAATTTTAACCTTTTTTTGGTGTTGAAAACCACAGTACTAAATACCATTTGGGCCATGACTCAACCTCCTGTGTAAAATCATCATTCTTCCTGTTATGACAAAAAGTTATATTTTTCTGTTTGACTTTATCAGAAGCATTTATACTTGCTTTTATTGGGATTGTAAGTTCGTGCATTGTTCCCCATCAAAGTGTATTTTATAAGTGAATCTATTGTGTTCATGTGTGTGAGTGTGTGTGTATACACACAGTTATGTGTTGCTTAACAAAGGGGGTATGTTCTGAAAAATACATTCTTAGGCGATTTCATAGTTGTGTGAACATCACAGAGTATACTCACACAAACCTAGATGGTAGAGCCTTCTATACACCTAGGCTATATGGTATAGCCTTTTCCTCCTGCGCTACAAACCTGTGCAGCATGTTACTGCATTGGATACAATAGGCAATCATAACACAATGGTCAGTATTTGTGTATCTAAACATATCTAAATGTAGAAAAGGTACAGTAAAAATATGGTTTTATAATCTTAGGGTACCACTGTTTATGTGATCTTTCTTTGGCTGAAACATCATTATGTGGTGCATGACTGTATATGAGTGATGTTATATCAGATGCATCAGGTCTACCTATAAAGAGTTATATCTTTTGAAATGTTATCTTTAGAACAGCATGAAATCCTAGGACTTATGGTTTTTTAGTGTTTTCAGGCAGGAAAAAAGGATAGATTTAGTGTAACCATATATCTTGGCTTGCCCAGTTAACTCCCAGTTTATGCCTTTTGTGTCTGCATAACTATTAATAGAGCCCTTTCTGTGTTCAAAACATAAATTCTATAGTTGCCTTAATTAAGGCATGTCATAATTTGGGAACCAGTGCCGACACTGGCACATTGATGCTATGATTTGACTCTACTGTTACCTCCTATTCTTTTTGGAAGGTCTTTGAATGCAAACTGTTACCTTCCTGTGCTATTCAGTGAGTCCTTAGCTTCCCAAGTCTCTGTAGAATGTCTTCATATTTCCTGTAAGGTTGATACACTGAAATTGTCTAGAGAGTATTTCTATGTTTGCATTTTTTGGGGGGAGATGAGTTACTATTTTTTCTTCTACCAAAGTTGTCTGAGACATCCCCCAAAAATAAGAAATGACTTCATTTTCTTTAGGAGACTGCAAGTAAACCAATAATTTAGTGTAGTAAAGTTGTTCTTTTTAAAGTGTATTTCCTGTGCTGTTTTTCTTTGCTTTCTATTAAAAGACTAGATTATAATAAATAGGCTGCATGTTATCAGTGGCATTGTTGTCCCTTACGGTTCTACAAACCCTCATCCTTTCCTATACTTTGCTCATCATAAGATTTGAAGTAGTATAAATAAAACTTGATTAGCTTGTAATTTAGTATTCTGAAAGGTATTTTTAAAAATTTCTATTTAATGCAGTTAGAGTAACTTGTAAGCTATTAGGAATTACTTATTCTTACCTTAATTTTCTTTTCAGGAATTTAGTGGTTATGTTCAACAAGTAAAATATGCAGTGACAAGAATAAAAGCTGCCATGCCAAGAATCTATGAGCTCGCAGCTGGAGGCACTGCTGTTGGTACAGGTTTAAATACTAGAATTGGCTTTGCAGAAAAGGTTGCTGCAAAAGTGGCTGCACTTACAGGTTAGTGATCACGTGAATTATTTCTCATTTTCGTTTCTCATTATACTTGGTCTCTATATTTTCTGAGTGTTCCTGTCTTGAATTCTTGTGAATTTAAAGATAGAAATAATATTTTTCCATCAAACATGTGTTTCAATTCTGTTTCTGAAGTTATAATGTTAATTCTTTGGCTTTTAAAAAATGTTCCTTATAGAAGTGTATACAGCATGCCATTAAAATCTACCAGTGTTAGCTTTTTTTACTAGTTTTCAATTAGTTTCTCTTTGAAGTTTTGAATAGCAGTTTTCAAAATAGACAGAAAAAACTGAGTGTTGAGTAAGCTATTTGAATAGTAAATATATTGTAGACAGACTTCTTTTTTTTCTTATGTCATGCTGTGATAATTCTTTGAATTATTGACCTTTTTGAACCATGTCTTTTCTTTAGTAGAGAGAGTACTATACTTTAGATAATGATAACTATTATTAGGGCCAAGTTGTCATCTTCAGAAAACTCTTATTAAGATGCAGATGTTACCAGAGAGTTAGGGTAGAGATAATTATACACTGCACGTGATAGTTTACCAGCTGATTTCTCTTTAAAGCAAATTTTAATAGAAGAGAACTCTACTTTTAGGGTTTGGCAAATGTAGATTTATAAAATTTTTAACATGGGGATTATTAACTGAGAACATCTAACTCATTTTAGCACCCTGTTTTTACAGGGGATCTTGTGGGCTCCTGGCTAGTGAAGAGGATAAAGCACAGTAAAGTGGACAAAAAAACTTTTAAAAATTGTACTAGGGGCCGGACATGGTAGCTCACACCTGTAATCCTAGGACTTTGGGAGGCCAAGGTGGGCAGATCACTTGAGGTCAGGAGTTCGAGACCAGCCTGGCCAACATGGCGAAACCCTGTCTCTAGTAAAAATAAAAAAAAATTAGCCGGGCATGTTCGCGGGCACCTGTAATCCCAGCTACTCGGGAGGCTGAGGCAGGAGACTCGCTTAAACCGTACAGGAGGAGGTTGCAATGAACCAAGATTGTACCACTGCACTCCAGCCTGGGTAACAGAGCAAGACTCTGTCTCAAAAAAAAAACCAAAAGTGTTAGGAAAGGAGTGTGGAATAAACTAGAATGAATTCCCACATACTTTTTATCTTAAGCATGGTCAGGCATCATATACATGTGTTTGCAGTAGGATTGTGTTTTTTTTTTCAGTACATATATTGTGCTTGTTATTTCATCTTTTAAATGTAGTGCCTGGCCAAGCACAGTGGAATTACACACCTATAATTCCAGCACTTCAGGAGACCAAGGTGGGAAGATCACTTGAGCCTAGGAGTTTGAGACTAGCCTAGGCAGCGTGGCGAAACCCCATCTCTGCTAAAAATTAAAGAATTAGCTGGGCGTGGTGCTATGCATCTGTAGTCTTAGCTACTCTGGAGGCTGAGGTGGGAGGATTGCCTGAGCCTTGGAGGTTGAGGCTGCAGTGAGCTGTGATTGAGCCACACTGCACTCCAGCCTGGGCAACAGAGTGAGACTCTGTCTGAAAAAACTTAAAAAATGTAATACCAGATTCTTTCTACTCCTTTAGGACTTTTTTAAAAATGTAGACAAAATTTGAGTCTTAAGTAAACATTTTTTTCTGAAGTAAAATTTTTATTTTTTCATTATTGGAACTTTCTGTTTAACTTGCTAATAGTAGAAAAATGTTTAACTTGTTCACCCATATAGGATATTTTTTCTTTTCTTTAGGCTTGCCTTTTGTCACTGCTCCAAATAAATTTGAAGCTCTGGCTGCTCATGATGCTCTGGTTGAGCTCAGTGGAGCCATGAACACTACTGCCTGCAGTCTGATGAAGATAGCAAATGATATTCGTTTTCTGGGCTCTGGTCCTCGGTCAGGTCTGGGAGAACTGATCTTGCCTGAAAATGAACCAGGAAGCAGTATCATGCCAGGTAATCACATAGCTAGTAAATGTTGGAGCTAGAACTTGACTAGATCCTAGGCATTCTTAGCTATGGAACATGTCTCTTTTTGTTTAAAGTTATCCCAAAGCTGGATACGCAAGGCACGCTGTTTCAGCATGTCTGTGGTCCTCTGATCAGGACTTCTGGCCACATCACCTAACAAGATAGGAAAAAAGAATCTGACTTAGCAGCAAGTAGTTTGAATCCCACATTCAAACAGGCTGTTAAAGTGATCAGCATGGATTGAATAAAAAGAAGTCATACCAAACTTACCTTATTTCATTTTTTGCATTGCGTTATGTGCTTGTTAGATATAGCAAGTGACACAACAGTGTATGTCTGGATTTCAGCAAGTCATTTGATAGATTCGCATGATAGTCATTGATTCCAGTGGAGAAGTGTGGGCAGTGCTGGCAGATGAATGTAGCTGGGTGAACAGTGACATTTCAGAAGTGACTAATGAAGTGACTTTAGTCTAGAAGAATATATTGGTAACAAGCTGAAGGGCTCTGCCCTTCAACACTTTACTGGTGACTGAGGGTGAAGGAAGAGAATAAATGCTAATCATATTAGCAGTTAAAAGAGTTGAGACAGCAGTACTATGGATGACAGAACTGAGTGCCATAAAGGCCATTGTAGCTTGGGCTAAAACTGACAATGTGACTTTTAATAGTGAGAAGGAAAGGCCTGACTCTAGATTTTTATAAAAATTATGGATCTGTAGAATAAGAAGAGATGAAATTTTGTTTTAAAGTACTTCATGTTGAAAAATGACATAAGGGTTTAGTTGATTGCAAATCCAAGGTGATTGCCAAAAGAAAGAGACATGGGGAGTCACAGATAAAGGAAGTAATCTGCCCAATAATCTTTGCAGTGTGTTAGCTTGCACTGGTCAGAGGAATCTGGGTTGATTCAAACTGGGAGCTTGTCCAGGGAGTATGAGCAGGGAAGTGGGGTTCCAGAGACTCATGTGATAAATAGGGAAATTGTAGCTTAGCCTCGCCTTTCCCTAGGAAGCCTCCCAAGTGTTAGTGAAGGGTTGCTTTTATAAGTGTTCTGATAGCAGCATGCACTTCTCTGTATTTACCCCCCATAATTGCCAGCTCTTCCTCCCTAGCCTCCAAGTTCTGCGAGGGCAGGGCCTGCATGTTTCTTATTCACTGTAGTGTATTGAATGTCTGGCTCCATAAATACATATAGAATGAATGAAAATCATGAAGGCGGAGAACTATATTTAATGTGTAGTTGTGGCTTCTCGTTAGCCATTGAATGATTCAGTTTGTGGCTACCCATCCTGCTTTCCCTGGTTGGTTTGTTTCATTTAATTACACTGATGGTTGGGCCTTGCTTTATTGTATATCTTACTTTATTTAATGAAATTAGATTTCTTTATTCCCTGATTATTTGCGTAAATTCTAGTCTTACTCTGTCATTGTTGGTTTTCTTGAAGGCAAGGTGAACCCTACTCAGTGTGAAGCAATGACCATGGTTGCAGCCCAAGTCATGGGGAACCATGTTGCTGTCACTGTCGGAGGCAGCAATGGACATTTTGAGTTGAATGTTTTCAAGCCAATGATGGTAAGCTTTAAATCTGATTTTTAATGTGTTTTGACCAATGTGTTTTAATGTGTTTGGCTTATTATCTTGGTTTTGTATTTCATAAAGACTTCTAGTGATTCCACATTGGGTAGTTGGGTGACATAAGTAGCAGTTGGAAGTCAAGCGTTTATTAAGTTACCAGAATAACCCTAGATATTAGAAATTAGTTGATTTTTAACCTAAGCGATTTGATGTTTTTTTTAATAGCCCCAATTTAAGAAAAATAAAATGCCTCCCTATATGCCTGTCTCCTTCTCATGTTGCTGCTTTCTTCTTTCAAATTCAGTCTTCTTAAAAGGATAACACTACTCACTTTCATTTATGCTATAGTCACCACAGCCCAGCATAGCCGCTCCATGCTTGAATTATTCTTCCAGTCATTGGTGACTACCTCAGTCCAGCTGGCATTGCACAGTTAGTTCTTCCTATACTAATAGTTGATGTTGACTGTTCTTTTTCTTTCATCTTTACAAAGATCATAGATGCATCACGTCATTTCTCATGCAGTTTCCTCAGCTTCAGATAGTGGAGCTGTTGCCATCATTTAGAGTCTTTCATCTGGACAAAGTGTTACAGCTAAAGTTTATTAGGGGCTTACTTTCTCTTGGAATATGTTGTAAATTCTAATTTTAATTTGATAAGAATACACAAATGACAAATATTGAGTATATTTAATATATTCACTAAATGTTTATTGAGTACCACTTTCTATCAGGCACTGTACTGGATACATAATAGAGATAGAGCAATGAACAAGACAGATTTCTTGCCCTCATGGAATGTGTGTTCTAGTGATAAATAAAAACGCAGGCCACACTTTGGGAGGCCGAGACAGGCAGATCACGAGGTCAGGAGATCGAGACCCTCCTGGCTAACACGGTGAAACCCCGTCTCTACTAAAAAATACAAAAAACTAACTGGACGAGGTGACGGGCGCCTGTAGTCCCAGCTACTCGGGAGGCTGAGGCAGGAGAATGGCGTAAACCCGGGAGGCGGAACTTGCAGTGAGCTGAGATCCGGCCACTGCACTCCAGCGTGGGCGACAGAGCGAGACTCCGTCTCAAAAAAAAAAAAACGCAGGCCAAAGCAGAATTCAGACTTAATTTTGCTCTCAGGTCAGATTCCAAACAGTTAATACCGGATACCCAGCATTTATAGGTGCATAACAATAAATGCCTTGTTAATCTTTGTAAAAATTTATTTTTAATATAAAATAAGGATAATCAATATTTGCCTTATTATAAGGTCATTAGTAGCAAATTAAAACTTAGATTATTGTGTCTTAGCATCCATTGTTGGAAGTCTAGTTTTCAGACTGTGGAGTTTTAGACCAGAGGATATTAGGATGTGGATATATCTTAATAAAAAATATTGGAAATGTTGCCAAAAACAAAAAAAAAAGGTCGAAACAAACTAATTGATTTTATACTTTTTTTTTTTTTTTAACATTATATGAAAAATTATTTTACAGTGACTGGAGTATTTGTTTGGTTAAAGCATAGAAAACCTGGAATTTTGGTGATTATTAGATTATGCCCTAACATTACTAATTGCCTCACACTCATGCTGAACTTTCGAACCTCTGCATCTTTGCTGCTCTTCCTTCTACGTGAAAGATTCTTTTTCCTTCTCTGGCCAAGTCCTCTCCATAAAACAGGATTTCACCAGTTCCAACAACTGGAGTTAATTTCTCTTTCTCTATGTTCTCTAACACTTCAGACCTCTGTTTTAAATACTTGCTATGGGCTATTTTGTGTTTTAGTCATTTTGTATTTATGTCTTTCTCACCTTTTTTAGATTTCTGTGCCTTCAAATGTTCATACTTTCTTTCACATTTGTTTCCTTGGGTATAGTGCCTTAAAATTTGTAAGAGTTCTATATGTTTATTGAATTGTGTATTTACTATCAACCAGCAAATAATATGTTATTGGATAAAAAACATGTTGCCTTAGTAATGTTTCTCTCTCTCTCTCTCTCTCTCACACACTCTCACTCACTCAAAGATTAAAAATGTGTTACACTCAGCCAGGCTGCTGGGGGATGCTTCAGTTTCCTTTACAGAAAACTGCGTGGTGGGAATCCAGGCCAATACAGAAAGGATCAACAAGCTGATGAATGAGTCTCTAATGTTGGTGACAGCTCTCAATCCTCATATAGGTAAGTGTTTAAGGAATAATAATATCATTTTGAATGCAAAATTAAAAAGCTGAAACATTTTTAAGAGACAAGTGGATCAATGTTTGAGAACAGCAAATTTCTTTTGAATATGGTTTTAGTAAAATCTTAAAATATTTGAAATTGTGTGGAAAGATACTATATGACTTGTATGGTGCCATAGTTCTTTCAAAACTTGATCTATTATGCCTCATTTTATTTGAAATATATTGAGAAGTAGTAGTTCAAACTTATTTTAATTTTAATGGAATTCAGATGCCAAATATTCTTTTTTTTTTTTTTTTTTGAGACGGAGTCTCGCTCTGTCGCCCAGGCTGGAGTGCAGTGGCCGGATCTCAGCTCACTGCAAGCTCCGCCTCCCGGGTTTACGCCATTCTCCTGCCTCAGCCTCCCGAGTAGCTGGGACTACAGGCGCCCGCCACCTCGCCCGGCTAGTTCTTTGTATTTTTAGTAGAGACGGGGTTTCACCGCGTTAGCCAGGATGGTCTCGATCTCCTGACCTCGTGATCCACCCGTCTCGGCCTCCCAAAGTGCTGGGATTACAGGCTTGAGCCACCGCGCCCGGCCAGATGCCAAATATTCTATGCAGACCCTTGGGGAAGGTTATTTGTAAGACCTTCAGTGGGTAATGTCACTAGGTGGCACTGCTGATTAGCAATATTGAATGAACTCATTTTTCTACCTTCCCTAGATCTCTGCAATGCTTTAAATTTGTTGTTTTATTCAATTCAGAAATGGAAAGTTACAATTAAAAGAAAAAGTTTATGTATTCATTGCTTATAGTGAAAGGGAGGGAGGAAAATGCAAATATTTTGTCTAAAACCATGCTATTATATCATAAGCCTTTTTTGGAACTATAAATATTTCATTATGTAGAATCAAACATACAGATTTGGGTAGTAGACTGACCGTAGAGATCCCCATTAAATAAACTATTTTCACTCTCGTAGATTTTGAGGCATTATGTTGCATTATATTATGATGTGTTAAAAGCCTTTTTCTCATTCCTCTTTTCTGCTAAGCAGAGGTTAATATATTTTCTGACTTTCTATTATAGAACAAGTTATGATTCACTTATTTGGCATAATATGGCTACTGCTTCTATAATCTTGAACTTTCAAGGCAAATTTTATATTCCTGGTTTCACATCAAGCTATAATTTCAGTGTTTTAAAATTAGAGCTCACTTGACTCTTTTAGGTAGCTCTGAGCCCAGTATGATATCGGTTTTTTGGTATGGTATTGAGATTGGTAATAATGTTTGATCCATTTAAAATTATGATACATCAGCTACATCTGGAAAAACCCAAAGGGTAACCCAGGGGCTCGTGTGAGCAGTTTTCATCAGATCTTTACTTCAGAACGTGTTGCCAAAACTTTTAAATTAGAGGTGTCTCCTAAAGTTGAATGACTGGTAAATCTTTCTTGGAATCAACTTATTGTGGCATAAAAAGAATTGTTAGAGGCCATATGAGAATGAGATGGGTCAACACCACGTCACTAGTTGACTTGGTGTGAGCCTTACAACCCTCTGAATCATGGGTTCCTTATATTCTCATTATGTACCAAGCTGGTTGTTAATAATGTCTTGTTGGACTTGACAACAGAAATGCTTAGACTTTAAAGCTATTATTAAAATAAAAGTACTGGATATATATTGATCACAAGAGTTTAACCTGTAAATTCTTTCTCAAAACATTTCTGCTTTAAGAAAGATGCCCTTTTCAGTAAATGGCATCAATAAATGCCCTTTCAGATCAGTAAATGCCCTTTTCAACATATTTAGCATTCACAAATTCAGTTAAGTAATAAAAGTAACTATGCCCATACTTTCTTTTATAGCTGGTTAATAATTGTGTATTGACACATGCCATCTTGTTGATGATCTGTACTGCCTCAGCAAGCTTCTTCCTTTTGGTCATATTTCTCTGATCTTGTTTTTTTTTTTTCTCTCCCTCATTGGTTTCATTTTTATTCCTGCTTTTTCTTCTTGACTTAAAATATGTATATATTAAGACAAGACAGCTTGCAGAACTGGCCTGCCCCCACTTTTATTAATTTGAAAAGCAAATAACTCTGAAGTAAACAGTATGCTTGTGATCTTTTATGCACTCTGCATTTCTGCCCAGACTCCCTATTTGTGTTCCTGTAACGTCTGGGAGGAGGCCAGGGGATAGAAGCCATTGCAGTGGAGAGCCATATAGAGAACAGCCATTGGAAGCAGCTCTGGAAACGCCTCTCCCCAGGCCCTGCCTGCCTTTGCCTCACTGCGAGGACTTCTCCCCTCTCAGAGCCACTCACCACAGTTGCCAGATGTGCAGTGCTGTATTTTCTGCTGGACTAGAGCATTTAGTTTGTTAATGTTTCTTTAGAAAGATAATTGTTTCTAGTTAAATATGTTGTTTGAAAAATATACCCAGATGTATATTTTTATGTCTTGGTGCTATAATTTCTACTTTTTTCCCCTTATATATCTAAGTTAGTGGAAAATTTCAACTTAGGAACAAATCTGTTGGAGAAAGTGAGGCATGTTTAAGTGTTTATCTCTTAAGAAAAGTAAATGTTCAATTCTATATAAAAAATGATTATTGAGATAATCACTGTTAACTATTTTTAAAAACAAAAAAATGTCATTTAAGAGGCCCATATAGCATCAATATCAAGTAAACAATTATGTCACCTTCTGCTTTAGAAAACCAAATGTCACTACTAACCCATATGTCATCTTTTTATTTTTTTCTTCAGGGTATGACAAGGCAGCAAAGATTGCTAAGACAGCACACAAAAATGGATCAACCTTAAAGGAAACTGCTATTGAACTTGGCTATCTCACAGCAGAGCAGTTTGACGAATGGGTAAAACCTAAGGACATGCTGGGTCCAAAGTGATTTAAATAAATTTATAATGAAAATAAACATGTATACAATTTAAAAAAACAGACTCCCATTTCTTAAAAATGGATAAGTTTGAAAGGAGACTGCTATTGAACGTAAGTATCTCTGGCAGAGCAATTTGATCAGTGTATAAAACCCTGGGATGTGCTAGGTCCAAGGTGGATTAAACAAGTGTAAAATAAAATACATTTATAAAATAAGGAAAACAGACTTAAATTTTCTCCTATGTTAATTGACTTGTATTACAGTTGAATCTATGATATTTGTGCATGTTGTCTTTATGACTTCATAAGTTACCAATTTCTAAAGGGTTTCAATTTTGGGGGTTATTGGTGGTTTAAAAAATTGCCCGATTATATCTTATCTCATTCCCAAACCATGTCCTTAGCCACCTTTATTTTCCTTTGATTTGGTGACCAAGCCCTTCTGAGTGGGGATGTATATGTGTGTGTGTGTGTGTGTGTGTGTGTGTGTGTGTGTGTGTGTGTGTATAATAGGATAGGTTAAGAAAATTGGTACATACCTATCCTGTGTGTTAAAACACACACATCTATCCCTCCAACCTTATTTCTGTTACCACAGAGAGACCAGATCAAGGCCAGGCATGGTGGCTCAGGGACACTGACTTTGGGAGACTGCGCTTTGGGAAACTGAGGCAGAAAGATCACTTGAGCCTAGGAGTTTGAGACCAGCCTGGACAACATAGTGAGATCCCTGTCTCTACAAAAAATAAAACAAAAATTAGCCAGGCTTGGTAGTGTACGCCTGTAATCCCAGCTACTCAGGAGGCTAAGGTGGTAGGATTCCTTGAGCCCAGGAAGTTGAGGCTGCAGTGAGCCAAGATCGCACCACCACACTCCAGCCTGGGTGACAGAATGAGACCCTGTCTCAAAAGAAAAAAACAACAAAAAGACATTGGGTTAAGAATTATAGGACAAGGGTTAGAAAGATAAAGGGAAGATTGGAAAGAAAGGAAAGATGTCCTGAAAGTGCGTCTTGTTCATCATCTCAAGTGCTGAGATTTTTTAGCAGAAATTCATTTGAAACAACCTTAGGGGATTTTGAATTAGCAGTTCTAGGGAGTTGCAGAATAGGGTGACCCAAATCCAAAGCTAAGGAACGTATTTAAAATAGAACCAACCTCTACTATGCAGGGAGTTGGAACAGGCATTTGGTTTATTTTTTCTTCTTCCTCATATAATAAGTAACAGGATCATAAGAGAAACTCTCATTAACTAAAACATCTCATCTATAAGTAGTAGTCTATCAGGTACATTTTTTAAAAAATAGGATACTTACCCCTAATATTCTTGGAAAATCAGCCACATTAACACCAGCTCCTCTGTCGTAGTTTGAAGTAGTTGCTTTATATAGAATTTAAAAGTAATTTAAAAAGTTCTAGAAACATTGTGATGAAAGATGAAATTTATATGTTTCTGATTTCTTAAGCATGAATGGTCACTATTAAAAGGCGGTTCAAACTTTGAAAACTGAACTATAGAGAACCTATAGGATCTACTTTTTAGCTCATGCAATACTGTCTCTGCCAGTGTTTTTCAGAGGGTGATGCGATGATGCTTGTGTAGCTTTAAAACAAAGCATGCTTTCCCTTGGCCCATTCTGTTTGTTTTTTTAAAAAAGATTTTTATTGGAAAATAAAATCAGCTAGATTGAATAGCAGTGCCTGGACCCCAACAACCAAACTGGCATCTGATCTGTAGTTGTGAAACAATGTATCCACTATGATGCTGAATGTTTTGCCTTAGCAGGCATTCTCAGTCTAAATAGGCTGTCATTTGAGGGTCACTAGAGACACAATGACTTATGTAATAAAGATTACAGCAGATCAAGTTCCTAGCCTCAGACGGTCTTTGCACAGCTGTCTGATATATCCCAGCATATTATAGGCTATCATGGAATCCTTTGAGTTGGCAATCATCTTTGTGTGATGTTAGTGAAGTGAAACTGCTTTATGATGCAATCTAAATAAGGCTTTTAGAATTCCCTGCTGGAGGGTTGTACCAAAAGTCAACTTCCATGTTTTTCACTAGAGGCAATTTTGTCTCCCAGGGGACATTTGGCAATGTCTGGAGACAGGTTTGGTTGTCATCGCAGAGGAGGGAGGTGCTACTGGCTCTAATTGGGCAGAAGCCAGAGATGCCACTAAACGTTAATGCACAGGAGAGCCCCTCACCACCCCGCCCACAGCAAAGACTTTTCTGGCTCAAGATGTCAATAAAGCCAAGATTGAGAAACTTAAAACCAAAAAGTATGTCTCTGTAAATGCTTGCCATTCAGTTAGGCTTCACTACTTGTAGGGAGAATAGGGACAAGGGGAGTGTGCTGGGGTTGCTGTGACTTTATTCATTGAAATTCTAAGGTGTCTTAGAAATGAGCAAGAGCAAGAAAGTGAAATATTAGCTGATCATGGTGCTCATGTCTTAGAATGACTTATTCCCAGCAAGGTGTCCAAAGATGTGTGCCAGATAAACTCCATGGGGGTCAACGCCTTGCAAAAATGTCACACTAAAGATGGAGACAAAAATAATTCACCGATCCCTATAAGCAAACCTGAAGGACCGGGGGCTTTCTTAAGCAGACAGAGTTCAAATGGGGAAAGTCCTGGGACTTATGAATGAACTGGTTGGTCTGGGACTACACCCAGCTCAACACAAGCAGCAGGGAATTCATAGAAAGCCACCAGCCAAATTTACTCTTTCTTTTAATGGTTCAATTTCGTAAAAACAAATAATATATATATATATACACAAAATTTTTTGAGAATATTTCATTCTCAAGATTATGCATGGCTATGTTTTACTTTTCTCTTCTTCCTCCTCAGTGGTCTTTGCAGCAGAAAGAAATCTGGGAGAGACAAATGTAATAATAGAAAAGGGGTGGTATTATAAAGACAAGATTAAAGCTGTTAAAGTGAATTATTTTTCTTTTTGGAGTAAATTTATTGAATTGACCACGCAGCAATTAATTTTTGAGCAATTGACCTAGAGCTTCCACATGCAATCTGGGTCAGGAGAAAGAAACTGCTGATTGTCATCTGCCATTTATGACGTTAAGAAGCAGAGCACTGAGATCATGTGTGTCAAGCCAGGTCGGTGAGAGACCTTTGTTTTGGTATCATCTGATCATCCCGGAGATACCTGCTGAGATTTCACCTTGCTCTTCAGGGCTTTCCCCAAAAGACTAACACTGGGTTCTCAGCCACAGGCCAGAGTATTTTCACTTTTTCCATAAAACTGCCTACAATCTTCTTTAAGTTGCATTTATGGTTAATAAATGTAAAATGTTGATATTTCCAATGAACTGTGTTCTACAGAGTTCTACAATATTTTTCACTGGGCAATTAGTCTCTACAGTTGCTGATGTACCTGAAAACCTCAGAGAAAATTCTACTAAATGAAAGATACTTCCAATACCATTTTTTTGTACTGAAATGTATAAATAATACTCTCTTTTTGCTTCCACTCAGACTAACTTAATTTGATGATTAAAAAAAAAAAAACCCAGCACTTGTCAAATAAAATGTTCCTATTTATGGTTAATTTGCCATATTGAGATGCTGCAAAATCGTAGGGCTTCTCAAGTGATTTATTCCAATAGAGAATACAAATTTGTACAACATTATAAGTCAGAATTTCATCAGATAATTTTTTTCAAATGTAGAGATTTTTCTTTTTTTTCCTTCCTTATTGTATTTTTTTTTTTATTATACTTTAAGTTCTAGGGTACATGTGCATAACGTGCAGGTTTGTTACATATGTATACTTGTGCTATGTTGGTGTGCTGCACCCATGAACTTGTCAGCACCCATCAACTCGTCATTTACATCAGGTATAACTCCCAATGCAATCCCTCCCCCCGCCCCCCACCTTAATAGGCCCTGGTGTGTGATGTTCCCCTTCCCGAGTCCAAGTGATCTCATTGTTCAGTTCCCACCTGTGAGTGAGAACATGCGGTGTTTGGTTTTCTGTTCTTGCGATAGTTTGCTGAGAATGATGGTTTCCAGCTGCATCCATGTCCCTACAAAGGGCACAACTCATCCTTTTTTATGGCTGCATAGTATTCCATGGTGTATATGTGCCACATTTTCTTAATCCAGTCTGTCACTGAAGGACATTTGGGTTGATTCCAAGTCTTTGCTATTGTGAATAGTGCTGCAATAAACATACATGTGCATGTGTCTTTATAGCAGCATGATTTATAATCCTTTGGGTATATACCCAGTAATGGGATGGCTGGGTCATATGGTACTTCTAGTTCTAGATCCTTGAGGAATCGCCATACTGTTTTCCATAATGGTTGAACTAGTTTACAGTCCCACCAACAGTGTAAAAGTGTTCCTATTTCTCCACATCCTCTCCAGCACCTGTTGTTCCCTGACTTTTTAATGATTGCCATTCTAACTGGTGTGAGATGGTATCTCACTGTGGTTTTGATTTGCATTTCTCTGATGGCCAGTGATGATGAGCATTTTTTCATGTGAAAATACTAAGACCCTACTGGAGAGAAAACTGGTGCTTTTTGTTGTTATTTTTAGAGACAAAGTCTCCCTCTGTCACCCAGGTTGGAGTGCAGTGGCGTGATCATGGCTCACTGCAGCCTCCAACTCCTGGGCTCAGGCAACCCTCCCACCTCAACCTGGAGATAATTATTTTTGAAATTAGCTCTTCAGTAGCACTATTTAGAGCACCACTAATGTGATAAACCCAATTTTTTGGTCAATAAAAGTTTCCAAAATTATACAACTTGAATTATTTTATTCTTTTTTTATTCTTCAAAGGCTTCAAGTTTGGATGATAAATTATATAGTTAAGTAATATAACTATAATTCTCTTGAAGAATTATATAGACACATTTTTTCATGTGTCTGTTGGCTGTATGAATGTCCTCTTTTGAGAAATGTCTGTTCATATCCTTTGCCCACTTTTTGATGGGGTTTGTTTTTTTCTTCTAAATTTGAGTTCTTTGTAGGTTCTGGATATTAGCCCTTTGTCTGATGAGTAGATTGCAAACATTTTCTCCAATTCTGTAGGTTGCCTGTTCACTCTGATGGTAGTTTCTTTTGCTGTGCAGAAGCTCTTTAGTTTAATTAGATCCCATTTGTCAATTTTGGCTTTTGTTGCCGTTGCTTTTGGTGTTTTAGACATGAAGTCCTTGCCCATGCCTATGTCCTGAATGGTATTACCTAGGTTTTTTTCTAGGGTTTTTATGGTATTAGGTCTAACATTTAAGTCTCTAATCCATCTTGAATTAATTTTCGTATAAGGAGTAAGGAAAGGATCCAGTTTCAGCTTTCTACTTATGACTAGCCAATTTTCCCAGCACCATTTATTAAATAGGGAATCCTTTCTCCATTTCTTGTTTTTCTCAGGTTTATCAAAGATCAGATGGCTGTAGATGTGTGGTATTATTTCTGAGGACTCTGTTCTGTTCCATTGGTCTATATCTCTGTTTTGGTACCAGTACCAAAAGGCTGTTTTGGTTACTGTAGCCTTGTAGTATAGTTTGAAGTCAGGTAGCATGATGCCTCCAGCTTTGTTCTTTTGACTTAGGATTGTCTTGGAGATGCGGGCTCTTTTTTGGTTCCATATGAACTTTAAAGCAGTTTTTTCCAATTCTGTGAAGAAACTCATTGGTAGCTTGATGGGGATAGCATTGAATCTATAAATTACCTTGGGCAGTATGGCCATTTTCATGATATTGATTCTTCCTATCCATGAGCATGGTATGTTCTTCCATTTGTTTATGTCCTCTTTTATTTCACTGAGCAGTGGTTGGTAGTTCTCCTTGAAGAGGTCCTTTACATCCCTTGTAAGTTGGATTCCTAGGTATTTTATTCTCTTTGAAGCAGTTGTGAATGGAAGTTCATTCATGATTTGGCTCTCTGTTTGTCTGTTACTGGTGTATAAGAATGCTTATGATTTTTGCACATTAATTTTGTATCCTGAGACTTTGCTGAAGTTGCTTATCAGCTTAAGGAGATTTTGGGCTGAGACTATGGGGTTTTCTAAATATACAATCATGTCATCTGCAAAGAGGGACAATTTGACTTCTTCTTTTCCTAACTGAATACCCTTGATTTCTTTCTCTTGCCTGATTGCCCTAGCCAGAACTTCCAACACTATGTTGAATAGGAGTGGTGAGAGAGGGCATCCCTGTCTTGTTCCAGTTTTCAAAGGGAATTTTTCCAGTTTTTGCCCATTCAGTATGATATTCGTTGTGGGTTTGTCATAAATAGCTCTTATTATTTTGAGATACGTTCCATCAATACCGAATTTATTGAGCGTTTTTAGCATGAAGGGCTGTTGAATTTTGTCAAAGGCCTTTTCTGCATCTATTGAGATAATCATGTGGTTGTCTTTGGTTCTGTTTATATGCTGGATTATGTTTATTGATTTGCGTATGTTGAACCAGCCTTGCATCCCAGGGATGAAGCCAACTTGATCATGGTGGATAAACTTTTTGATGTGCTGCTGGATCCGGTTTGCCAGTATTTTATTGAGGATTTTTGCATCGATGTTCATCAGGGATATTGGTCTAAAATTCTCTTTTTTTGTTGTGTCTCTGCCAGGCTTTGGTATCAGGATGATGTTGGCCTCATAAAATGAGTTAGGGAGGATTCCGTCTTTTTCTATTGATTGGAATAGTTTCAGAAGGAATGGTACCAGCTCCTCCTTGTACCTCTGGTAGAATTCAACTGTGAATCCATCTGGTCCTGGACTTTTTTTGGTTGGTAGGCTATTAATTATTACCTCAATTTCAGAGTCTGCTATTGGTCTATTCAGGGATTCAGCTTCTTCCTGGTTTAGTCTTGGGAGAGTGTAAGTGTCCAGGAAATTATCCATTTCTTCTAGATTTTCTAGTTTATTTGCGTAGAGGTGTTTATAGTATTCTCTGATGGTAGTTTGTATTTCTGTGGGGTTGGTGGTGATATCCCCTTTATCATTTTTTGTTGCGTCTATTTGATTCTTCTCTCTTTTCTTCTTTATTAGTCTTGCTAGCGGTCTTTCAATTTTGTTGATCTTTTCAAAAAACCAACTCCTGGATTCATTGATTTTTTGGAGAGTTTTTTGTGTCTCTATCTCCTTCAGTTCTGCTCTGATCTTAGTTATTTCTTGCCTTCTGCTAGCTTTTGAATGTGTTTGCTCTTGCTTCTCTAGTTCTTTTAATTGTGATGTTGGAGTGTCAATTTTAGATCTTTCCAGCTTTCTCTTGTGGGCATTTAGTGCTATAAATTTCCCTCTACACACTGCTTTAAATGTGTCCCAGAGATTCTGGTATGTTGTATCTTTGTTCTCATTGGTTTCAAAGAACATCCTTATTTCTGCCTTCATTTCATTGTGTACCCAGTAGTCATTCAGGAGCAGGTTATTTAGTTTCCATGTGGTTGAGCGGTTTTGAGTTTCTTAGTCCTGAGTTCTAGTTTGATTGCACTGTGGTCTGAGAGACAGTTTGTTATAATTTCTGTTCTTGTACATTTGCTGAGGGGTGCTTTACTTCCAATTATGTGGTCAATTTTGGAATAAGTGCGATGTGGTGCTGAGAAGAATGTATATTCTGTTGATTTGGGGTGGAGAGTTCTGTAGATGTCTATTAGGTCTGTTTGTTGCAGAGATGAGTTCAATTCCTGGATATCCTTGTTAACTTTCTGTCTCGTAGATCTGTCTAATGTTGACAGTGGGGTGTTGAAGTCTCCCATTATTATTGTATGGGAGTCTAAGTCTCTTTGTAAGTCTCTAAGGACTTGCTTTATGAATCTGGGTGCTCCTGTATTGGGTGCATATATATTTAGGATAGTTAGCTCTTCCTGTTGAATTGATCCCTTTACCATTATGTAATGGCCTTCTTTGTCTCTTTTGCTCTTTGATGGTTTAAAGTCTGTTTTATCAGAGACTAGTATTGCAACCCCTGCTTTTTTCTGTTCTCCATTTGCTTGGTAGATCTTCCTCCATCCCTTTATTTTGAGCCTATGTGTGTCTCTGCATGTGAGATGGGTCTCCTGAATACAGTAGACTGATGGGTCTTGACTCTTTGTCCAGTTTGCCAGTCTGTGTCTTTTAATTGGAGCATTTAGTCCATTTACATTTAAGGTTAATATTGTTATGTGTGAACTTGATCCTGCCATTATGATATTAACTGGTTATTTTGCTCGTTAGTTGATGCAGTTTCTTCCTAGCCTCGATGGTCTTTACATTTTGGCATGTTTTTGCAATGGCTGGTACCGGTTGTTCCTTTCCATGTTTAGTGCTTCCCTTCAGGGCCTCTTGTAAGGCAGGCCTGGTGGTGACAAAATCTCTAAGCATTTGCTTGTCTGTAAAGGATTTTATTTCTCCTTCACTTATGAAACTTAGTTTGGCTGGATATGAAATTCTGGGTTTAAAATTCTTTTCTTTAAGAATGCTGAATATTGGCCCCCACTCTCTTCTGGCTTGTAGAGTTTCTGCCGAGAGATCTGCTGTTAGTCTGATGGGCTTCCCTTTGTGGGTAACTCGACCTTTCTCTCTGGCTGCCCTTAAGATTTTTTCCTTCATTTCAACTTTGGTGAATCTGGCAATTATGTGTCTTGGAGTTGCTCTTCTCGAGGAGTATCTTTGTGGCGTTCTCTGTATTTCCTGAATTTGAATGTTGGCCTGCCTTGCTAGGTTGTGGAAGTTCTCCTGGATGATATCCTGAAGAGTGTTTTCCAACTTGGTTCCATTTTCCCTCTCACTTTCAGGCACCCCAATCAGACGTAGATTTGGTCTTTTTACATAATCCCATACTTCTTGCAGGCTTTGTTCATTTCTTTTTCTTCTTTTTTCTTTAGATTTCTCTTCTCGCTTCATTTCATTCATTTGATCCTCAATCGCTGATACTCTTTCTTCCAGTTGATCGAGTCGGTTACTGAAGCTTGTGCATTTGTCATGTATTTCTCGTGTCATAGTTTTCATCTCTGCCCGTTCGTTTATGGCCTTCTCTGCATTAATTATTCTGGTTATCAATTCTTCCACTCTTTTTTCAAGATTTTTAGTTTCTTTGCGCTGGGTACGTAATTCCTCCTTTAGCTCTGAGAGGTTTGATGGACTGAAGCCTTCTTCTCTCATCTCATCAAAGTCATTCTCTGTCCAGCTTTGATCCGTTGCTGGCGATGAGCTGCGTTCCTTTGGAGGGGGAGATGCGCTCTTATTTTTTGAATTTCCAGCTTTTCTGCCCTGCTTTTTCCCCATCTTTGTGGTTTTATCTGCCTCTGGTCTTTGATGATGGTGACGTACTGATGGGGTTTTGGTGTAGGTGTCCTTCCTCTTTTCCTTCTAACAGTCAGGACCCTCAGCTGTAGGTCTGTTGGAGATTGCTTGAGGTCCACTCCAGACCCTGTTTGCCTGGGTGTCAGCAGCAGAGGCTGCAGAAGATAGAATACTGCTGAACAGTGAGTGTACCTGTCTGATTCTTGCTTTGGAAGCTTCCTCTCAGGGGTGTACTCCACCGTGTGAGGTGTGGGGTGTCGGTCTGCCCCTAGTGGAGGATGTCTCCCAGTTAGGCTACTCAGGGGTCAGGGACCCACTTGAGCAGGCAGTCTGTCCGTTCTCAGATCTCAACCTCCGTGTTGGGAGATCCACCGCTCTCTTCAAAGCTGTCAGACAGAGTCGCTTGCGTCTGCAGAGGTTTCTGCTGCTTTTTGTTGTTGTTGTTGTTGTTGTTGTTTAGCTGTGCCCTGTCCCCAGAGGTGGTGTCTACAGAGACTGGCAGGCCTCCTTGAACTGCTGTGAGCTCTACCCAGTTCGATCTTCCCAGGGCTTTGTTTACCTACTTAAGCCTCAGCAATGGCGGGCGCCCCTCCCCCAGCCTCGCTGCTGCCTTGCGGTTAGATCACAGACTGCTGTGCTAGCAATGAGGAAGGCTCCGTGGGCGTGGGACCCTCCTGGCCAGGTGTGGGATATAATCTCCTGGTGTGCCGCTTTGCTTAAAGCGCAGTATTGGGGTGGGAGTTACCCGATTTTCCAGGTGTTGTGTGTCTCAGTTCCCCTGGCTAGGAAAAGGGATTCCCTTCCCCCTTGTGCTTCCCAGGTGAGGCGATGCCTCGCCCTGCTTCAGCTCTCGCTGATCGGGCTGCAACAGCTGACCAGCACCGATTGTCCGGCACTCTCCAGTGAGATGAACCCAGTACCTCAGTTGATAATGCAGAAATCACCTGTCTTCTGTGTCGCTCGCGCTGGGAGCTGGAGACTGGAGCTGTTCCTATTCGGCCGAGATTTTTCAAGTTAAACCTCATGCATGATTTGACCTCTCATCATTTACTTTGTTCAGTTCTTGTTTTTGTTGAGACAGATTTCAGTGTCTTCCTGCTTGCAAGCTTTTTCTCAATCATTGCAATTCAAATTTAAGAGGTAAGAACCCCTGAAATTTTGGTGCTACATTTATTAAATACCTAGATTAAAGCTTTCTCACTGTATTAGTTTCCTGTGGCTACCATACACATCACCACAAATCTGATGGCTTAAAACAACAGAAATTTATTATCTCACAAGTCCTGGAGGGCAAAAGGCTGAAATCAGTTGCATAGGACTGGTGCTTGCGGCAATCCTTCACCCACGGCTACATAACTCCAGTCTCTGATCTCATGGTCACATTGCCTCCTCTTCAGCCTGTGTCAAATTTTCCTGTCTCCCTTATAAGAATATGGACACATGTGATGGCATTTAGGGTCCACTAGGATAATACAGGACAACTGCCCAGTCTCAAGATCCTTAATCACATCTGTGAAGTCCTTTTTGGCCATACAAAGTAACATTCACAGTTTTTAGGAGTTAGGACTTACATATCTTTGACAGCCATTATTTAGCCCAAAACACTAAATAATATTAAACAAATTACTGCTGGGTGCAGTGGCTCGCGTCTATGATCCTAGCACTTTGGAAGGCCGAGGCGGGTGGATTGCCTGAGCTCAGGAGTTCAAGACCAGCCTGGAAAACATGGTGAAACCCCACCTCTACTAAAATACAAAAAATTTCTCGGGCATGGTGGTGTGCACCTGTAGTCTGTAGTCAGCTACTTGGGAGGCTGAGGCACAAGAATTGCTTGAACCCGGGAGGCAGAAGTTGCAGTCAGGCAAGATTGCACCACTGTACTCCAGTCTGGGCAACAGAGCGAGACTCTGTCTCAGAAAAAAATGAAACAAAACAAAACAGAAAACTAAAATTTAGAAGATACATTCACAAAAATATTCCACTGTAGGATGCTTAAGATGATTTATGAGGTAACTCTTAAGAGCTGGAGAAAACGTGTGTACCACCAACCTATTTTGTTTTTGACATCAGCTTTATCACAAAGCTTTTTGATTCAGTTCCTCTAAAATTGCATGTAAAAATAGTTATACACATTGACAAAGACAGTCCCTATTTCAATCGGGAAAATATCACAGCTTGTTTGAATTGTGTTTGGACCACAGCCAGCTCCAAATACACTTTTGTTCCACCGGCTTCTTAATTTAGTAAAAACATTGCTTTTACCACAACTGTGTACTCCACCAAAATAAGTCTCTGTATTACTTCTGTATCAAATTACTTTATCTTCAGTGTTGAGGTTTTTAATAGAACTTAACAATAACATTCACGATATTGTTTCACCTTCAACACCTCAACAAAAATAACTTCCAGCTATTACTGGAAATAGTTGACTTTCTATTTGAAACATGTGATAACTGATACAAAGATGGCATTATTTAACTCTTCTACTAATGAGTAAAACATCATGAATTAGACCATGAACAGGACATGTATTTATAGTCTAAAAGCTGACATGAAAAGGCAGAGCCTCACCTTGCTTGACCCTGGCTGGGAATGTGCACATCAAATGACCCACGTTTTTTGCCACTCTGTGCATGTTCACAAATGACTGCAAAACCGCCAGAAATACTGATTTTGGGGTAACAGATTTTTGTAAGTGAATTAGCAAATACGGAACCTGCAAATTTTGATGATTGGTTGTGTTACTGAGCTCTTTTCCAAGAAACAGGTATAAATCGATGGTGCTACTAGCAATTGTATGAGGATTCTTTTTCAGCCAACAATTATCATTGTCATTTCAAAAAATTGCTGAACTAAAATTTTAAGTACCTTATGGTTTTTGTTTGAATTTCTTTGACTACTATTGTAGTGACAAGTTATTTCCATATTTATCAGTCATTTGTTTTTCTATAAATTTCCTGTTCCTTAACTTTATTTTTCTCTTAGGATGTGAGTGTGTTTATATGCATTTGAATGAATTTTGTATATATCAAGTTCATGGACCCTATGACATATTTCGTGTAAATATGTTTTTCCCAGTTTTCTGTTTGGCTTATAACTGGGTCTGCAGAATGTTTTGGCATGCAGAAAATTTGCACTTTTTTGTAGCATTCTCAAATCCATCAAATTTTTCCTTAAGCTCTTTCATTATATTTAGAAAGAAAGGAAAGAGGCCGGTCTTTTGCTTGAGGGACTAGGAAAGTCCAGGAAAGTTTTATTTCTGCTTGTTTTTCCTCTTCCCTTCCTTTCTTCCTTCTCTTCCTTTTTCAAAAAGATACTAAACTCTGAACTTTTTACTGACAAAGAGACTTGAAGTGAAAATAGACCGAAGATACAAGAGAAAGGATGTTTGATGAAGTATGTCCCAGAAGAAACAAGAATGATTACCACAGAGAGCTTAACTTCAATTCAGCAAGAAGCATGACTTTTATTTTAAACTGGGGATGCTGAAGTAAGGTGCAATGAAGTGACCTAAAGATAGGTATTTTGTTATCTTCTGTAGTTTCCGTGCCTCAGAGAGTCTGGTGTGTGGAGGATGCTCAACAGTTCTTCAGTAGCTGACATTTGGAGGCATAGCTAGGATCATGATCAAGAACTCTCTTCTTGGGAGGCTGAGGCAGGAGAATTGCTTGAACCTGGGAGGGGGAGGTTGCAGTGAGCTGAGATTGTGCCACTGCACTCCAGCCTGGATGACAGTGAGACTCTGTCTCAAAACAGACAAACCTCTCTTACACTTTTTTTAAAAATGTGCTACAATGAACGTTTAGTTTCTTTGAGTACCATGCCTTACTGGTACACATTTGAAAGAATATTTTTCTGATTGAAACAACATAATAATAGGTAGATACACCTTTAGCCCAGTGATACGAAGAGTCTTGGTCTCTACTGTTATCCCCTAAAATTTTCTTTAGAAATCAAGAATGAAAGGAAAACACTTTTATTTAGGCCATGTCTGCTCAATGGCAGAAAGTTAACTGCCTTTCCTGTCAGAAACTAACTTAAAGAACTTCAATTTTATGTTGAAAACTGTATTGAAGATTGAATTGCCGAGAAAGCCACAACCCAGAATTATTCTGGAGCAGGCCAGATTGACTTACCATACCAACCAACGCTTTGTGGTGTACAGGGAGGATGTTTGTTTGAATAAAACTTGTATGTTCTTGTGATTGTCAAACCAACCAGTGAAGGTGATAGAAATAGTCAGCTTCTCACAATAGTAGCTAAAAATGTGGGGGTTTTTTTGTTTGTTTGTTTTTGAGACGGAGTCTCGCTCTGTCGCCCAGGCTAGAGTGCAGTGGCGCAGTCTTGGCTCACTGCAACCTCCACCTCCCAGGTTCAAGCAATTCCCCTGCCTCAGCCTCCCGAGTAGCTGGTATTACAGATGCGTGCCACCATGCCCAGCTAATTTTTATATTTTTAGTAGAGATGGGGTTTCACCATGTTGGTCAGGCTGGTCTCCAACTCCTGACCTCGTGATTCCAAGATGTGTTAATTTCAATTAGGACTACTTCAAACACATTTCACGGTTTTAACAAGGTGGAAAGTGCTTTACCAGAAAGTATCTCAATAGAGGATTGGTTTTTATTTGCTTTTTAAACCATTGACGCATTAATCAAGAAAATTACCAGGGTAACTTACAAATTTTTGATTTTTGATGATACAGCTCTATATGGTTTCATTTGGTATGTGAGTAGACACACAAAACAAAAATACAGGTTTAGAGTTACACCTTTTAGTCATCTTTTTAGGGGGAAAGAAAAATTAAACCAAGAACATTTCTTACACCAAAATAATCTTAAATGAAATTAGATGAATTTTCATTCTACTTGGGATGAGATGCCAATAAACTAAATCCTTCTGATTTTGTTATTTTTAGTTATATTTATAATTATCATTATTTAGATTCAATTTAGTTAGCATATTTTCTGGCATCCATTTCTATTAAAGTTTAAGAATGCTGCTTCAAGGACTGAATTATGATATATCGTGCGAAAATGTAATTTTGCTTATAATATTTATCTTGTATATCCAATGACATATATTTGAATAAAAAGGACCTGTAACAGTAATTCTCACCCTAGTTGTTGGAGAAGGACACACTAGAATCCCTTTGGGAACTTTTAAAACGTTGATGCTCAGCTTCACTTCTCATGAATTAAGTTAGAATTTCTGAGGGAAGGGACCAGCTATTGGCATTTTTATAAAAAACTCCCCAAGTGGTTTTTATGTGGTGTAGCCAGGATTGGGAACCAGTAATCTGTGTAACACAATGGTAATTTTTAATACATAAATTAGCAATTCACTGTATTCAAGATAAAACGGTAACCATTTTTGGTACATCTCATGAATGTACATTGTATCATTCTTGTTACAAAGCTGTTTAGATCATCTGGGCAGGATTTCACATTATCAGTCTCTTCTGTTCTTTTAAGTTCTCTAGTTATTTCTGCGTTATTTCCTTGAAGTCTTAAAAAAACTTTGATTATTAAGAAGGAAAAACTTCATTGCTATTTTATCCTAATAATCAAATATTTGTTTCAAAAGTGATTTTCCTGTTTCACCTGTGGCGAGAATAGTAAGATCGTAATTTCCTGGAATTTTGTGTCATTTTCCCCAAAATAATAAAACCCTCCTTCAACATACATACTGTTAGCAAATATTCTCTACTGACATTCTGATTTTAATGTAAGCAATATTTATACTTTATACTTTCATAATCATTGGATGTAATTTTATTGATTATTCATCAATATCCCTTTCAATATTCCCTGATCCTAAATGAGCATGCATTTCAGAAAATTATCCTGACTGTGTAAGTTCAAAAACTAAAAAACCATAAATATGTCACATAAGATTTCCCATTCTGTGTAATTGTCCTTGACATTGGACTTCCTGCCTATGACTTTAGGATATACTAAGAAGTCTAGGAAGACAACCTGAGCTGAAAACTAGGGTGTGGTTTGTGTCTGGGTTGCTTTTGTTAAATTATGGAACATTTCTCTTTCTCAATTTGTTTGAACCAAAAAACTGGATTAAAGACTTCCTGTCACCTAATTTCAGGGTTTTTTTTTCTTTTTTTTTTTTTCCTAGCTATGAGGCTAGCACCTAGTGTTTGCCTCACTGACCAACCACTTTTTAAATATTAATTCATTTTGTTAAACGTTTTATTTTGACCTATTTTTGACTTACAGAAAAGTTGGAAAAATTGTACAAAAAATTCCTTTATGTCTCACCAGCTTACTTACCCTTATGTGAACGTTTTACATCATAACCATAGCACGATGGTCAAGAACAGAAAACTAACATCAGTATAATATTAATTATAGATGTTTTCCCAAATTTCACCGTTTTTTCCATTATCATCCTTTCTCTGTTCCAAGATCCTACCTGGGATCCCACATTGCATTTAGTTAATTCTCCTTAGTCTCCTCCTGTCTGTAACAGTTTTTCAGTCCTTGGTTTTATCTTTTATCACTTGACACTTATGAAGAGTATTGATGTGTTGTTTTGTTTTAGAGATCAGGTCTTGCTATGGTGCCCAGGCTGGAGTGCAGAGACTAGTGACAGGTTTGATCATAGCTCACTGCAGCCTCAAACTCCTGGCCTCAAGACATCTTCCTGCCTCAGCCTCCTAAATAGCTGGGACCACAGAGTGCAATATGCCTGGCTGGATCAGTTGTTCTATAGAATGTCTGTCAATCTGAATTCTTCTGATACTTTCTCATAATTGGAATGAAGTTACAGATTTTTGGCAAGAATGCCACAGAAATGGTGTTGTGGTGTCCTCAGGGCATCATACTAAGGGGTTGATAATCTCTGTGTCTTATCATTGATATTTACTTTGATTGCTTTGGTTAGGTGGGTGTCTGCCATGTTTTTTACTGTAAAGTTACATTTTTCCCTTTGTAGTTAATATGTATCTTGGGGAAATACATTGAAACTTGCAAATTCTATTCTCAAACTTCCATAAATTTTTGCATCCATGAGAGTCATGAGAGCACCTTGTCTGTTTGTGATAATTACTATTGTGGTAGTTGCCTAATGGCGATTATGGTTTTTTATCTTCTCCATTTATTTAAATTCTACTATGAGGAAGAGCCATTTCTTTCCCTGTTTGTTTGCTTATTTTATTATTTATAACAATTTGGAACCATAGATATTTATTTTATTCTGTGTGTTCAGTACTACCATTATGTACTTAGTGACTCAATTTGCTCTAACATTAACCAGTCAAGTGGGCCCTTGTACTTAAACAAGCCTTATTTTATTTTATTTTATTTTATTTTATTTTATTTTTTAGTGTTTCCTTTTATTTTCTGGGACCACAAGATGTTCTTTACTTTCTATTCCTATGACCCCCAAACATTTCCAAAATAGGACTGATCTCATGAGGGCACTCTATTAACTTTGAAGCAGTGAGCTACTGAGTTCATGTGACTGGTAGTATCTACTCTGTGAATTAGTTCACTTCTATGTCACAAGCGACACAACTGTCAAATAAGAATCACCTGTGCCTACTACCATTCCATAATACTAGTTATGGCTGAATATTTACCAAATACCACGCACAAATGAAAATAAGCTGACTTCATGCTTTTGCTTGGGGAGTATGTATGTTGTGTGTCTTCAAATGAAACAAGGACATTTTAGATTATTGTAGATGCTTTGAGGGATATGGGGGCTGATTTTTAAAAAGAATACATGACCATAAGGTGGCAATAACACAGATAAGTTTTATTTCCCTTTGACAGGTTTGCATGCAGGAGAAGTCCCTCATAGCATGAGATCTTCCAGAGTTTAAAGTACAGGGAATGACCACTCAGAAGGAGTGGAGGGCAAGGGAACTTCCAGGGAAGAGGGGAATTTGATAGAGGGCTATGTGTCTCAATAACGTCATTAGCAGCATGGCAAGAGTCTGACTCAGACGGCTCCAAAGGGCGGCAGCAGCTTGGGGTCTTTAGGGCCCAGAACTTGTCTGTTGCTAGCAGATGTTTGGAGCAGTTTTACTGAGTACACAATACAGACGGGCTCTAAGTGGCTACAAATATGCTAATTTGGACTATCTGCTTATTTGGACCGATTTAACAATTGGATGTGTAAAAATTTGAGTTTGGAGCTATCAGACTTTTGAGTTAGTGGGTCTCTGCCTGCAGTGAAGAAATGAACCATCTAGGGCCCAATACACAGATGCCATTGTTGACTCGTTTATATAATATTCATAAAGTAGCACTATGATTTTTCATGCTACATCAACTCTCAGTTTCATGAATGTAATGAATCATTATTAAAAGTGAGCTGGATGGCTGAACGGCTTGTCAATCTTGATTTACGCAGTAAGAATGATACGTTATTAGCATAGGACTATTACAATAGTAAGATCTTAAAACTGGCCTTACAATTCTATTCCTCCCACCATGTGGGCATCCAATAAGTGTCTTGATTTACACAGTAAGAATGATACGTTATTAGCATAGGACTATTATGGTAGTAAGACCTTAAAACCTGTGTTACAGTTACATTCCTCCCACCATGTGGGCATCCAATGAGAAGCTGAAGATGGCATGCAAATCCTGATTATCTACTCACTCCATATCCATGGGGACTTGGGGAGAATCTGAGGTGGCACCTGTGGTGGAGTGGACAATGTTGGACTTGGAGTTCAAAGTCATCTCCAGATCCTGATACTGTTATTTGCTTGTCCCATGACCCATAGGTAGAGGATTTAATTCTGTAAAGCCAGTCTTCTCTGCAAAATGGGAATAGAACTGTCTCACGTGGTTATTGTTGGTGCTAGAATAACACCAACAGCATTACATCCTGAGTCTCAGAAAACAAATGCTACCCAGAATGAACTTTTATAGATTGTTTACAGTCTGTGTGATGTCATAATAGAAGATCTCCCTACAGGGAGGTTTGCATGCAGGATGATGTGATTGGAATGGTATGGAGACAGCCACTCTGCAATGTTCACTCGAAGATCCACTACATTATAATGCTCCAAGAAGATAAGGACTGCATGTATTTTGTCTACTTCTGAATATCCAAGATTTTCCAGGGTACCTGACATAGAGTAGGTACTATATAAAGACATTATTTGAACCACTTCTTTGAGAAAACCTCAACTAAACGCATTTATGGAAGATAAGTTCTAGATATCTATGTACAACATTGTGCCTAGAGGCAGCATTGCTATGCTGTGCACTTGAAAATTTGTTAAGAGGATAGATCTCATGTTAAGTGTTCTCATCAAACAATCCCTGATAAATTCAAATATATATTAAATCATTAGTGTCTTGATTGATAGTAATCAATCAAATTAACTTCACTTAGCAGTATCCTAAGGGAATGGGGCATAATTTTGATGAAAGGAGGTTTAGAGCATGGGATATTGTTGAGTAAGGAAAGCTAAGGTGCTGGGGCAGGTGGTCACCAAACAGCCAGTGGGGGGTCAGAAGAGGTTAAATGCACTGGGAGGGAAACACTGAAACCTATGAGAGGGCTTATGAATATGGTCACTTAAAACAAACATGGACAACTTCCTAAGGATGAGTTCTGTGCCTATACAACTTTTAATGTAAATGAATCTGTATCTTGCTGAGGATAAGATGTGATGGAATTAATTGTATCTTGGACATGGTTCATGTTTCCTAGAGGTGCTACAGAAAGGGACAGACACCCATTTTTGCAGACTCCAAACGCAGTTCTCTCTGAAGGCTGGACAGTCTTCGGACAGCTGCTGTGTGCAGACAGCAGCACAGGAAAAGGGAGACAGAGGAGAGGGAGTGGAGGAAGGTAAATGACAGACACATGGATCCAGGGAAGAAGAAGAGAAGCGTGAAAAGAGAGAGAAAGAGAAAAATGAGACACCAGCAACGCTGAGAGTTCACGTCATTGGTTTTCCAGAGCTCCCAATCGACTCAAAAACTTCTCGGCATAGGCCAAAGTCCTCATGTAACTCTTTTTTCCCTATCTGTCCCACTCACAAATCTCAACATTTGTCTTCGAAAGGTACTCATCTGCTTCTCAAATATTGTTCCTACAGATAGAAGTCTTTAGAATCTGAATACTATTTTGTGTCTCAGCCACCAAAAAATAAAAATAAAAATAATGGAGAGTAATTGGGCAAATTGAGGATATGAACCCCAGAAGAAACAATGTATTTTGACAAGAAAAATTGGTTGGCAAATGTTAAGGTTTTTATGAGTCATCATCATGATGATTCTTTAAGTAATTATAATTTGTTCTACACTCTGTCACAGTTGTTTTGATTGTGGCTTTTTATTAATGAAGAAAGTTATTTAGTTGTCCTTATTTTTAGGAAGAGATTCACAGTATTGAAATATTTCAAATACCAATGATGTTAAATTTCTTGAATATTTTCCCTTTGTACTGTCTGATGAGTCACTGGACTATCATTCTGTCCCAAGAATATTATAGTGACACCAGTCTTAGTCACAAAATCATTACTGTCATAAAGTAAGGGGGCAGGATATGGGAAGAAATCTACACAATGAGACAAACCTGGCTTAATCTTACAGTTGCAATTGTTACCCACATTTTTAAAGCAAATTTATTTTGAAGTAAATTTTCAAATTTTCCAATGCTTAGTTGCCCTGTCATTAGCCTGTCTCCAGATGAATGAGGTCTTGGGGCTGCAGGCATGAGTAGTTTGGATGCTGTGGCTTCGTAATTGAATTTTCTTTTTATAATCATGGTGAATGAGGACTAGGAGTATTATTCTACAGGAACTGAGTGCAGCCACTGATGTAAGTCCAGATGTGCTCTGTTGTACCATAGAAACATGAAGATAGAGCACCTCTGCAGGCTATGTGGTTCAGTCCTTAGCTGAAGTATAAACACATAATAAAAATGCTCTTACAAACTTTCACATGGAGGAGACAGACACTGAATATTGGTTGATCAGTAAGGCATTTGCATTGGTAAAGCACTGCATACTGTTGAAAAGTCTAAATAAAAGATCTGTTTTCAAATATGATGTATAAATCAAATAGTTCATGTGTAGGAAGATAGGATATATAAGAAACAATATATGTAAGAAATATGATAAATAATCGAAAGTTCTTGCGTACGAATTAAAGCAGGTAGCTTTCCTAGTGATGTTACAACACGTCAAAATATAATACAGTATTGTGACTTTCACTTTTCAGTGTGACAGCGAGTTACAAGTGGAACAACACATAGAACTGGCTATTTTTTTTTCACTATTTCACAGAATTGGGTGGCCGAGGATTTGACAATGGGTAAGAAAGATGACCTGAATGGTGAATGCTGCAAACTTGTCTCCTTTATTAATAAACAAATTCAAACCCAAAGAAACTGGTGAATAATATCTATGCTATTTAACAAACATTCTTTCAACAATAAGGATTTAGTCTTTACTTTGTCTTTGGCTCTCCATTAGGCCTAAGGTTCAAAAGATAAAAGAGACAGCCCCGATCTAAAGTCTAAAAGAATGGTCAGGGACTCATAAGACACAAAAACAGTGATGGGAAAATATTCCTGGCAAAGAATACACTAATAATCGTTTTCACATTTCCCTGCAGTGTCTCCATTTACTCATAGGTAAAATTGTTGTTTGGGAATCCTCAAATAGGTCATCCTTCTGCTGGACCCACATTTAACTGCTCCAAATAACTGATCTTTGCTGGCTTTATTAAACTCTCAAGTATCAAAATTCCACAGCTTTTCGGCAGAGCCTGCTGCTTCCATCTATTTTGTACAGGGACTTCTTTCTTATTTCTCTCTGAATTGTTTTGGTGATCTAAGGTCATTCACTCTGACTTTGTCACTAAGCAATATCTTCTGCTGGCACAGAAAATCATTCGTAAGGAAACTTCTCTTTCTTCTTGTCAGTCAAAATGTGCTTCCTTTAATCTTTTCCTTCAGGCCTATTTTTCATCATGCTGTCTTTCCCTGGGACTTTTCCTTTATTTGAGGCGGGCAGGTGATGGGCACAGAAGCCAGTCTACTTGCTTTAAAATGGACACAACCATTACTAAGAATAACATTCATTGACGAACAACTATTAAATGCCTATTCTGCGACAGGCACTGTGCTAGGGACTGGGTCTGCACACACAAATTGTATGTGATCCCTGTTCTTGGGACTAGTGGTCTAGGAAAGGGAGACCAATACTCAGAAAAATATGCAAAAAAAAGTGTGATAAGGCGTTGTGGGTGTCATAAAGAATATGGAAGGTTGAAGGTAGGCACCAATCGAGGGGCCAGTTTTGGGTGGTGTTTATCAGGGCTTCATGGGAGTAGCGACTCTTGGGCTTATTGCAGTTTGAAAAGATGGGCAGAAAATGGGTGGGACAAAGTACCACCTGTCCATATCTTGCTCCCCATTTGTAGAACTTTTTAGATGCGCAGAGAAGACAAGACAAGGCAAATTTATTTTCCCCTCAACTGTTTGAAATTTATCGCCTCATCTATAGGCAATTTGGTGAACTTCCATGTGTACATGAAAGAAAAAAAAGCAGTGTGATGATTTCTCAAAGAATGAAAAACAGAATTACCATTTGACCCAGCAATCCCATTATTGAGTATATATCCCCTAAAATACAAATCATTCTGCCAGAAAGCAACTTGCATGAGTATGTTCATGGCAGCACTATTCATAATAGCAAAGACCTGGAATCACCCTAAATTCCTATCAATGATAGACTGAATAAAGAAAATGTGGTACATAAACACCATGGAATACTATGCAGCCATAAAAAAGACCGAGATCATCCATCTCCATCCTTTGCAACAACATGAATGGAGCTGGAGGCCATTATCCTAAGTAAACTAATGCAGGAACAGAAAACAAAATATTGCATGTTCTCACTTGTAAATGGGAGCTAAATGACAAGAACACGTGAAGACAGAGAGGAACAACAGATGCTAGGGTCTGTTGAGGGTGGAGGGTGGGAGGAGAAAGAGGATCAGATGAAATGCCTATCAGGTACTATGCTTAGTACATGGATGAGGAAATAATCTATATATCAAACCCCTGTGACGCAAGTTTACCTATATACCATACCTAAGGCACACGTACTCCTGAACCTTAAGTAAAAGTTAAAAGAAAAAAAACTTTAAGAAATATATTCTGCTGTAATTTGGTGTAGTGTTCTGGAAATGTCGGTCAGGTCAAGTTGGTTGATAACAGTATTCAGACATTTTATAGCCTTACGAATACTTTCATCTATTCTTGTCTACTTGTCTATTTGTTCAAGATTTTAGTTTCCAACTTTGATTATGAATTTATTTCTTCCTTCAGTTTTCTCAGTTTTTTTCTCATGTTTAAACTATATTATTACGTGCATTAGAGTCCTTATGTCTTCTTGATGAATTTCTCCTTTGCTTATTATCAAACATCCCATTTATCTCTTGTAATATTCCTTGTCTTGAAGTCTATTCCAGCTTTCTTATTTTCTGTGTGGTATATTTTTTCCATTCATATACTTTCAAACTTATTTGTGTTATTTGATTCAAAGAGCATCTCTTGTAGGCAACATAGAGATGCATCCTGCCTTTTTAAATTAGCTACTCTCTGCCTTTTCCTTAGTGTTTTAGTTCACTTATATGCATTGTAACTATTGATATGGCATGGTTTAATTCTTCCATCTCACTGTTTTTTAAATTTCTCTTTTCCATTTTTTGTTGCTCTGTTTTTCATTTCTTGTGTGCTTTTGGGTTGTTTGGATATTTTAGCATCTCATGGTATTTCTTCTGCTGAATTCTTACCCATATCTCTTCCTGTGTTTGTAATGGCTGCTCTGGGGCTAATAATATGCATCTTTAATCTATCAAAGTCTCTTTAGAATCAATTCCTACCACTTCACACTTCTCACCTGACACTTCCTACTTCATATTGCTAATTTCTCACCTCACTTCTACCACCATGCACTTCCCATTTTTCACTTCCCAAATAAAGCAACCTTAGAAGAGTATAACTCAATTTCATTTCTCTATGCTTCATGCTATGTCTTAAATTTCACTTCTACATGTATTATAAATCCCACTTTGATTTAAACAGTGAATTGCCTTTTAAGAAATTGTCTTTTAAGAGAATAAGGCAACAGCTTTTTGTGATATTAATCAATTTATTGACTGACTGGCACTTTCCTTTATTTCCTGTAGATTTCACTTTTCATCTTCTATCATCTCTTTTCAGTCTCAGGAAGATTCTTTAGCATTTCTCGTAAGTCTCTTGGTGATGAATTTTTTCAGCATTTGTTTTTCTGAAAATGTGTTCATTTTATCTTCAATTTTGAAAAAAAAATTTTTTTTTTTGAGACAGAGTCTTGCTCTGTTACCCAGGCTGGAGTGGAGGGGTGCAATCATGGTTCACTGCAGCCTTCACCTCCCGTGCTCAAGTGATCCTCCTGCCTCACCCTCCCAAGTAGCTGGGACTACAGGTGCATGCCACCATGCTTGGCTAATTTTTTTTTTTTTTTTTTTCATTTTGTAAAGATGAGGTTTCACTATGTTGCCCAGGCTGGTCTTGAATTCCTGGGCTCAAGAGATCTGCCTGCTTCTGCCTCCCAAAGTGCTGGGATTACAAGCACGAGCTACCACACCTGGCCAATATTTTTTTATGGTTATAGAATTCTGAGTTAGCATCTATTTCTTCTGGTACCTATTTAAAGTGTAAATTGAATAGTTTCCTCCTTCCTGATGCCTAGTCCTTTTTGTATATGTGGTTAGCAAATATTTTTTCCCAATGTGTAGCTTATCCTTTCATCCTCTGAATATGGTCTTTAGCACAGCAAAAGTCTTAACTTTTGATGAAGCCCTATAATTTATAAAGGATTCTGTTTATCAGTTGTGCTTGTGAGTTGTGCATCTTTATGAGTTGTGATTGTGTCAAATCCAAGCACACTTTGCCTAGCGCTAGATCCCAATTCCAATGATATTCTATTATTTTAAAAATATTTTTATTGTTTATGTCTTACATTTAAATCTATGGTCTATTTTGAGTTAATTTTTGTTCAGGTTGTGAGGTTTAGCTTAAGGTTCTTGTTTTTGCTTGTGGATGTTCAGTGTTCAATTACTTTAGCACCATTTGTAGGACACGCTATCCATTTGAACTGCTTTAACGCCTTTGTTAAAAATCAGTTGAGCTTGTTTTCATGGGTCTATTTATGGATTCTCTATTTTGTTCCATTGATCTATGTGTCTTTCCTTCCATGAATACCATACTGCCTTGTTCACTGTAGGTATCTTGTAAGGCTTAACATCAGGTGGAATGGCTCCTCCTTCTTTGTCTAGATCGTTTTAACTACTCCAGAGTGTGTGATCTCTCATATAAATTTTATTTTATTCTGTTTTATTTATTTATTTATTTATTTGAGATGGAGTTTCACTCTTGTTGCCCAGGCAGGAGTGCAATGGCGCGATCTCAGCTCACTGCAACCTCCACCTCCGGGGTTCAAGCAATTCTCTTGCCTTAGCCTCCTGAGTAACTGGGACTACAGGCGCCCCCCACCACGCCCAGCTAATTTTTTTTTTTTTTTTGTATTTTTAGTAGAGATGGGTTTTCACCATTTTGGCCAGCCTGGTCTTGAACTCCTGACTTCAGGTGATCCGCCCACCTCGGCCTCCCAAAGTGCTGGGATTACAGGAATGAGCCACTATGCTAAGCCTCATATAAATTTTAGAATAAATTTTTCTCTGTGCACAAAACACCTTACTGGGATTTTATAACAATTGCATTAAATCTATAGGTAAATTTTGGCAGAATTTTTATATTCATTGTTTTTTTCCAATGCATGGAATTGGTATATCTCTACATCTATTAAAGTGTTCTTTGATTTCTTTCATCAGCATCTTGTAATTTATATCTCAAGATCCTGCACATGTTTGGTTAAATGTATACTTAAGTATTTCATTTTCTTTGGAACCAATTGTAACTAGTATTGTGTTTGTAACTTCAGTTTCTGCATGTTCATTGTTAACATGTAAAATGTGATTAATATTTGTGTGTGTATGTGTTGATCTTGTCTCCTGTAACCTTGCTGAACGTGTTCTATTTTGAACATGATGAGCATAAGGGTTTTGGGGAAATTCAGGTGAAGACGTTCTACAGAAAATTAGGTATGTGTAAGCCTGAGACTTGGTCAGGGTTGGGGAGAGAGATTTGAGGATCAGTCATATGTGGGTGGTAACAAAAACCAAAAAAAGTGGAAGAGGTTGCCTGGAGATTGCACCAGGAGAAAAGAGAAGCCCAGAGCTTCCTTGGAGCACAGGCATCAGAGAGGCAGGTCAGAGGAGCCAGCAAAGGAGCTGATAGAGACCAGAGAGGAGTCGGGGAACACTGAGAAAAAGTGGCATCTTAGAAAGCAAATGGAAGGAGGGTTTTAAGAGAAAGGAATTTTCAATAGTATTGGATTCCTCACAAAGTATATGTATTAGTCTGTTCTCACACTGCTAATAAAGACGTACCTGAGACTGGGTAATTTATAAAGGAAAGACGTTTCATGGACTCACAGTTCCACATGGTTGGGGAGGCCTCACAATCATGGCGGAAGTCAAAGGAGGAGCAAAGTCACGTCTTTCGTGGCAGCAGGCAAGAGAGAGAGCATGTGTAGGGGAACTCCCCTTTATAAAACCGTCAGATCTCATGAGACTTATTCACTATCGTGAGAACAGCACAGTAAAGACCCCTCCCTCATGATTCAATTACCTCCCACCAGGTCCCTTCCACGACACGTGGGTATTACAGGAGCTACAATATGAGATTGGGGTGAGGACACAGCCAAACCTTATCAGTGTAGACTTAAAGTATTAGCACTTAATATAATTTATTGAATTTGACAAATATGACCTTAAATGACCCCAGAAAATGCAGTTTCAGTGTGTATGTGAGTGCGGCAGATGTGGGTAGAGTAGAAACAATAAGCCATTATTTTGAGGACCTTAGTTGCCAAAGGAGGGAAGGTGATAGGGCAGGAACACAATTTAGTATGGGCTAAAAAGAGAACATGGTGAGACGTGAGCATAATGTTCTTACAGGGAAGGAACCAACCAGTGGATACTGAATGGTTAAACACAGAAAGATGGGAGTCAGATAGGGAGGGAAATGGGAGAAGGAGGAACGTTGTGGGGAGACAGGCAGGAAATATGCGGGCAAAGATCAAGAAGGAGGAAGGAGACAGGAAGGAGAGGAGGAAGAGGTGGAGAAAGTGAAGGGAGATGCCAGGCAGAGGCAGAGTAACTGATGGCGAATGGAGATGGAAGGGGGACTGTTCAAAAGCTCAACAGAGGAATAACCCTTGGAAAAACCCTTTCTCTGTGATTAGTGCAAAAGTGGTGGGGCTGGATGCAGAATACACAAATTTGTTTCGATGAGTATGAAAAACTGTGGAATTTCTCACCTGCTACAATGAAAGAATTATCTCTGTGAAAGAGGCATCTTGGTCATGAGGCTCTGGGGCTGCTCTGGGGAAATTGGTTTGAGAAGAGTGGCAAAATTTTAGAAAACCTGCTGAGGAGGATGGGAAAAGGACAAAATAGGAGATGCCAAACATTTCAGAGGACTAATGACAGCCCAACTGAGGTTGAGTTCCATGATCCTACTGTGGCACTGATATGAACGATGCACAGTACAGCAAAAGAGATGCTTTTCTTGAGCCGAGGTTGTAAGGTAGGGTAACATAATGCATCATGGGGCTGGGCGATTCAGCTGTGTGAGTGGTGATCATGGTGATTAGGGTGGTGGTGATGGTGGTGGTTTTCATTTTTAAAGAAATTTTGTTGGTGGTATTAGACAACAGTTGCTAGTTATTGGTAGTAATGATCATAAAAGAGTTGCTGATTATACAAAATGTGTACGGTGGTTGGAGTCAACAAGATTAATGAATCCAGTTAGATAGTAATGTGACTAAGTAAACCAATTGTATCCGTTGTGCCCAGCTAATAAAGAATAGCCAGGCTTTGTGCTCTCAATTTCTAGGCTAACTTTGATCCCAGAGCTAAAACAGTCTTTTTGTGGACGAAAGCCTAACAAAGAAAAGCAGAGAGGTGGGACTAAACCATCCCAAAGATGAATCTTATACAGATCCTTGTTTTCCAAGATCTAGACATTTTAAAGAGTTAATACAGTTTGTCCCAGAGGAAAGGGACTCAAAGCTTGCTTCTAAGGGCGAAGAAGATGGAAGGGTTCCCACCAACTCAGAGATTGCCAGATCTGAAGACTTAGGTCAAAGAAAAGGGTGACAGGACCCAGAAATTATGTAGGCAACTCAGTCAGCTTAACTATAGTCTCTGGAGCTCTGGGAAGAATCCCAGTGGCTGAGCTTGGCACAGGGAAATGAAGCCAGAGGGGCAAGAAAGAGGCAACTGCCTTAGGATGAAAGCCAGTGCATGCTATCATTTTTCTGAACTTCACTTTATAAAAAGAAAATTAAATAGTAAAATATCTACTATAATTTCTGTTGTTTTACTTGCTTTTAATTACCTTTCACAAACAATTGAAATAACCTCAAACAATATTACTCACATAGTCATATTTGATACATAATATTTTGATTCATGGGTATTCGAAGCTGCCTAAGAAATAAGCCATATGTCCTTCGTTTTATTTTATAACCAAGAAATATGTGTAAAATGAAACCCCAGCTCATCCCTGACCTCCATCTGCATCTGCAGGGTTGGTGGTGGGAAGGAGGTGGTATATGCACTTTCACTTTGCTCCATCAAACAGGAGGTCCACATTCCCGCCCCTGTATCTGCAGACTGGTGGTGTCAGATGTCTTGGTTAACATTACTTTGGGCTTTGAAATAATCTTAGTTTTGGTATTATCTGTTGCAATATTTTAGTTTTAGGTGGATTAAGAAGTATGGCCTGTGTTACTCAGAAATTTATCTATGTAGATTTTTCTATTTTATTAGAATTAACATTTTAATTTACTAAAGAGCTTTAGAAACTGTTAAAAGTCCTCATCAAAACTCTACAAAGAACAGTTAGTGCTATTCTACATAAATTGCATGTAGAGAGATTGAAAAAGACCCCCAAGACAGGCTATCTAGAAAAAAAACTCACCATGTAATCCAATTAAACAATTAGTTCACTTGATCAGTTCTCATTTTTTTTCAGGAAATTGACCGAATCTGCCAACTGCTTTGACCTTTTTGTAGATATACCATTATGACACATAAAATGGAACTTTCTACCTGTTTATCTGCATGCACGTCTCAAAATTCTTTCCATTTTTGTGTATAAATTGTTAATGAGCAAGTATTGTTTTGCTTAGTTCTGATTATTAAGCTTAGCAGATAAAGTTGGAGGGAGGAAAATAATTTATCTGACTGGTTAAGTCTCTACTTAATATTATAAGAAGTTTTATGGTGCTTGAGAAAATCTTATCTAAATAAATATTATTTTACAGTAGAGAAAACAGAAATTTTTAAAATTTAGAGATTTTATTTTTATTTGTAATGGAAATTTCTGATTCTGATAAAAATTATTTACACATTTTTATTTGTGAATGATTTATACCATTTTGTGAATTATTTAAAATGTTTTTACATACCCTGAAAAATTTGAAAATTAAAATATATAGAACTGTAAACATCCAACCATAAGAAAGCAAACAGCCCAACTGAAAAGTAAGCAAAGGCCTGGACAGACACCTCAACAAAGAAGATACACAGATGGCAAATTATGAAAAGATGCTCAACATCATATAGTACCATCATTAGGGAATCACAAACTGAAACAACAATGAGATACCACTGCATACCTGTTAGAATGGTGGCAATACAAAACATTGACACACCAGTTGCTGGTAAGGATGTGGAGCAACAGGAACTCTGATTCATTGCTGGTGGAAATGCAGAATGGTACAGCCACTTTGGAAGACAGTTTGGCAGTTTCTTACAAAGCTAGACATAACTATTTCCATGTGGTCCAGTAATTGCACTCTTTCATATTTCTCCAAATCAAATGAAAACTTACGTCTACACAAAAGTCTGCACACAAATGTCCACAGCAGCTTTATTCATAATTTCCAAAAATTGGAAACAACCAAGATGTCCTTCAATAGGATACACAAACTCTAGTACATCTATGCAATGGAATATTATTTAATGACAAAAAAGAAATAAGCTATCAAGGCATGCAAAGACTCAGGACAATCTTAAGTGCACATTGCTAAGTAAAAGAAGCCAGTCTGAAAATACCACATACTATATGAATCCAACTATGTGTCTTTCTGGAAAAGGCAGAACTATGAAGACAATAAAAGGATCAGTGGTTTCCCAGGATTTGTGGGGAGGAAGGGACAAATAGTCTGAGGGCAAGTGCATTTTTATGGAGTGAGACTACTCTATATGATACTGTAGTGGTGGATACAGGACATCTTAAAAAACCCATAGAATGTATAGCACCAAGAGTGAACTGTAATGTAAACTATAGACCTTAGTTAATGATAATATATCAACATTATCTCATCAATTGTAACAAATGTACCACACCAATGCACCATGTTAATTAGGGTAAACAATGAGCATGGGGATGCTCTAAAAATGGAGCAGTTTAATATTTTAATCAAAAATATAGATAAGTTCATGAAATATAAATGGATTATATTAATGAATTATCACAAAGTAAATACTATAGAATCATTAACTATAGACTAAGCTTAATATAGAAGACTTACTGTAGAATAAGCAACTAATTAAAGGAGGTGATCAAAGCTATTGAGCTTGGCATGGTGTTTGATATCATCTGAGAGTAAGAAAAAATATCTTGGCCAGGCGCAGTGGCTCACACCTGTAATCCCAGCACTTTGGGATGCCGAGGCGGGTGGATCACCTGAGGTCAGGAGTTCGAGACCAGCCTGACCAATATGGTGAAACCCCATTTCTACTAAAAATACAAAAATTAGCCGGGCGTGATGGTGTGTGCCTGTAATCCCAGCTATTCAGGAAGCTGAGACAGGAGAATCGCTTGAACCCAGGATTTGGAGGTTGCAGTGAGCCGAGATCGCACCACTGCACTCCAGCCTGGGTGACAGAGGGAGACTCCATCTGGGGGAAAAAAAAAAAAATCTTGCCTGGATAAGCTTCCAATTTATTTAGGAGCAATGAAAAATTTTATTACCACATTTTCTCAATTCTAAGATTTAAAAATACATATTTTTAAGATTAAAATTATATACATTTACAATTAAAATATATTATTTAGCATGTCTACAATTGTATGCATTTTTAAATCAATGGCATTTTATAATTGGCAACTTTTTTTCTTAGTGGTACATAAAATATATGACATCCTGGAATTCAATAAAATATGTCTGCTTCTTGTAGTCTCTTAGAAGTGAGCTTTCTCTTCCAACTAAAAGAGAGCTGTTCAAAGATCTGGGAGAGCAGGCTCCTAGTCTTGGCTTTCTCATTAACTGGATATTGACCTTGGCCATGGCCATTAACTGTTCTGATTCCAAGTTTCATTATCTGTACAATGGTAGAAGTTTAAAAGTCCCTTAGGTTCTCACTAACTCAACATTTGAATCTAGGCCACCTTGGTAGAATAGGGCAGGGAGGGTGCTGGGTAATACAAATGAAATTGAATTGCTCTTCTCTCTCTGTGAAGCACCTGGGCTGTTTCCAAATAGAAAATGCAGCTTAGTGATTGTTGTGAGCAAGAAGTGTCCCAGCCAAGCTTAGTGAGGAAATAGCAGCAGAATCGCAAGACTCGGGCTCCGCGATCGCACATTTTATATATTTGGCACCACCTCGGACTTTCATATGAATAGAAACGAAAGACTTTTTAGTTTCTGAAAGTAAAATGCTTCAGATTTGATTTGCCTCTGAATTATACTTAGGAATATGGGAAAATTAGCTAAATCTCCAAGACACCCTCCAACCCTCCATCTGCCTGCTCACCCCCGTGCCTCCCCACCACCTTCTGCGCGCCTATTCCACCAGCGGTACCCACTGGCTCTTGTTCCTATGGGCATCTCCCCAAGGCTCTAGTCTCTGCATACAGGTCTGTAAGCCACAAACTACCTTTGCCACGCAAAGCCACTGTAGACTCCAACCTTCTGAATACTCCATGTAAGCTTGCAAATTACACTCCAAACACAACACAGTAGCTAATGTCATAAGCCAGTGAGCCACATTTAGGGCTGATTTTGAAAGCCTGGGTTTTATGTTTCCAATAGTTGTGATTGGCGAGCAAATTAACAGACCCAGAAGGGCTGCTAATCTTTGCTTCTTGCCTGTATGAGCATGTTGTTAATAACGTTAACTATATTATTTGTTAATGATAATCATGTATTTTATTATGGTAATGAAAGATTGTTCTTTCAGATGAACTCCACAAGGTCATTAGTTTAGCCTTTAATTTTGCCTAGATCTATTCATTAAGTGGCCAGAGTTATCTCTACACATCAATCAGTTCACCCATCACTGAAACCTAACAGCTGTCTATATGACACAGAACTGTTGTTTACTTTGCTGAGGTGCTGTCTCCCCACAGTTCTGGCCAGAAATGAAGAGAAGTAACATAATGAATAGGCATCAAAAGAGGAAATTTAGGACAATTTAAATTATACCACTTTTGCTTTGCTGAATTGCCCACATATGGTGTGACACAAAAATTAATACATGATGTAAAATACCAAAGACACAAAAGCCTGCCATTCTCTTTCTCATCAGAACTTGAGGATAGATACACAGATTTGCCTCTTCTTCAGTTTATTATTATTACTTTTATAAATCTCATGCATATGACCATCTTGGTTTTTGGAGGACAATAGATATTGAGGGAAGCTATTTATTATTTATTTATTTATTATTTATTATTTCTACTTTCAGATCTCCCGCACTCCTAGCCCTTGACAGTTTAAACAGATAAACTATGATCACTCACTTCTCTCTAATTTTCCTTCTTTCTTTCCCATCATCTGGTCCATATCCATAATTACTCCCTTAGATTCAGATAATTATAGAGATTCCAATAAGCATGTCATGATATTTGTGCATTCACAACAACCCAAATCAATTTGACAACAGCATTCAATAAACATGTTAAGCATCCACTAGTTAACTGGCTACCAGAATTGTTTCGTCAAGTATTTTTTTTTTCTAGCATGCTTGCCACTGAGTAAAATACATAGAAATTACTTTTCAGCAAGGTAGTGGCATGAGGGAAAAATATTTTTGTTTCTCCTCTCAAATTTCCCTTAAATGACCAGTAAAATATTCATATATATCTTTAAAACAGCTGAAAACTAGAGATGAATATCATCCATGCACTATACATTTCGGTTTGGAGGAAAGCTAACCTGATTGTCTGCTTTTCAGAGATCAGAATGTTAAGGAAGTCAATGAGAAGAAAGCCTTGAAGAGTTCCCTGACAAGTTAGAAAGTTCAAGAACTGGAGGCAGAATTGGGCCCTGAGGCTTTAAGTGCCCTCTTACCATTTCCCACCAACGATATTTGGACTCCACTAGTAAGCCCATAGGTCCCCTGATTAACTTTTGTTTCATGGGGCCTTGGAAGTAGAGAGCAGATACAGTTTAAATTTGCTCCTTAAAACTCAGGAGACTATGAGGAGAAAAATGACAGGGACTTCTCTCTAGTGACCTGACAATATTGGTGGCATAGACAAATGTGCACTGAGGGAGAATCTATCATTAATGTTCTCTATCCATGCCCCAGGCTATTAGATAATGAAAATGGTTTGAATCTGTAGACTGTGCAGTAAATAGTTTGGACTGGGACTGAAATAATTCATCCTAATTCCTGCTTGACTCAAAATTTCACCATGAGATGAGTTACACTGAAATATTGTAGGGGCTCTGAAAATATGCAGTTCACATAAAATGGATCATGGAAAAATCATTATATCCATGGCCTTCTTCTGAAGAAGAGTGTCTGCCTGATTGAGAAAAGAAATTCTGACTCCTAACAAAATGATGAACTCATTGCATGTATGGTTTTATAATAAGTATTGGTGGAGTGAAGATGTTTTTAGGACAGGAAGGATTACATGGATATGAAAAACACAAATATTGAAAACCAAAAGGTGGTTAGAACATCGACAAACTAAAAACTGCTAATTTATTAATTATAGATAATAAGGAGAGAAACCACGTTAGTCTTCCATCTCTGATGTGAGAATTAGGAAAAAAAAAACTATAGAATGTCTGAGGCAGAAACAGTTTTCAAATCACAGTCCATATAGCAGTATATGAAAAAGACAAGAGTGTAGACATTGTTTTCAAAAAGAAAGAAGGCAAGAAGTATAATAACTGGCCTAACTTAAACATATCATTTTGACAGTGTAAATGGATTACATTCCATGACTGCAGAAAAATTTTTAAATTGGTTAAAAACAAAACCAAATAGCCCCAAATCCCATACTATATTATTTATAAGGAATAAACCTAAAATAAGGAAAATGAGCTGTTAAAGAAGGTCACAGATTTATTAGATGAAGACAAAATTTTAAACAGCAGGGACATTGATATTAGTATACCTATATTCATCCTTTTTATTACTATTTATTCGTTTTCATTATTATATACCTCCTAGGTGCCAGGCAATTTTCTAGGTGCTGGGGATATAACTGAATGAAACAGAGCAAGTTCCAACTCTAATTGAGTTTGCTTTATTGGAGAGATATTAAACAAATAATTACATAATATAAAGTCAAATAATAATACATGCTACAAAGAAAACTAAAAGAGAGAGAGACTGGAGCCAGCTGTTTTAGAAGGGAATGCTTCTCTGAGGACATGACATTCATTCATTCCTGAATGGAATGAAGAAGAGCCGTGTAGTTATTTGGGGTTGCTTCAGTGATGCTCTAGAATTTTCCTTCTCAAAGTATGGTCTGTGGTATGTTTCTTCCAGTTAGTGATGAGGAGATTGCAATTTCCCCAGAATGCAAACCAGCTCCATCATTAAGGACACTATTCACTGCAGTTGACATTTTTCTCTTTTATTGCAAGACTTTCTTGATGAAGGAAGCACTGTGTTCATTTGCACTCTGGCTCTTGCTTTTTGTTTGTTTGTTTTTTGAGACAAAGTCTCGCTCTATCACCCAGACTGGAGTGCAATGGCATGATCTCGGCTCACTGCAGCCTCCACCTCCCGGGTTCAAGCGATTCTCCTGCCTCAGCCTCCCGAGTAGCTGGGACTATGGGCATGTGCCAGCATGGCCAGCTAATTTTTTTTTTTTTTTTTGTATTTTTAGTAGAGATGGGGTTTCACCACGTTGGCCAGGCTGCTCCTGAACTCCTGACCTCGTGATCCTCCCACCTCGGCCTCCCAAAGTGCCGGGATTACAGGCATGAGCCACAATGCCCAGCCTGGCTCTTGCTTTTTATCTGGTTGAACTTTGAGTAACTCTGGTAGACAGAGGGAACAAAGTGCAAAAGGTTGAGGCAAAAGCGTAGTCAGCATATCAGGCAACACAGACCAAGCAGACAAAGCTAAGTAATTATATTCAACTTAACAATAGTCAATCATTCATGAAATAATCATTTGACTTAGCTTATTGTCTTAATTGTTTAAATACTTAGAAAGATTCCTTTCAGAGATATTAACATCAAAAATCTGTAAAGATCTCCCTCCCCAAATCACAACTTCTCTCTCTCTCATCTATCTGATTTCCAACTAGAAAGCTCCACTTTGATGTGTAATAAGCATAAAAAGCAAAATGTGCTCCAAACTCAAGTCCTGATTCTGATCTCCCACAGCGTGCCCTTCCGCATGGCAATCTGCCACCATCTTGGTCCTGGTCACCATCTTCTCTTGCACATATTGTTGCAGCAGATTCCCAAATGGCCTCTGTGCTTCTGTCCTTGCTCTTTCCCTCGCCTATTCTCGATGTAGAATCAAGAGTAGATCTTTTAAAATGTTAGTCAGATCATAGCACTACTACTCAAAATGCTTATTAGGTTTCCATCTCATTCAGAGTAAAAGCTGAAGTCTTTACGATAGCCCACAAGCCCTGCACGACCTAGAACACGCTGCCTCTCTGATTTTATCTCATATCCCCTGCTTACTATCTTCCAGCCACATCGGCTCTTTACTCTTTTGTGAACACCCCAAACACACATCTCAGGGGCTTTGCACTTAGTCGTCTCCATGACTGCTTTTAGGCCTGATATGTTTTGGATCTGTGTCCCTGCCCAAATCTCATGTCGAATTGTAATCTCCAATGTTGGAGGTGGGGCCTGGTGGAAGGTGATTATCCAATCATGGGGGCGGTTTCTCCTGAATGGTTTAACACGTTCCTCCTTGGTGCTGTTCCTATGATAGTGAGTGAATTCCTGTGAGAGCTGGTTGTTTAAAAGTGTGTAGCACCTTCTCCCTCTCTCTCTCTCTTCCTTCTACTCTGGCCATGTAAGATGTGCCTGCTTCCCCTTTGCTTTCCACCATGATTGTAAGTTTCCTGAGGCCTCCCCAGAAGCAAAAGCTACCATGCTTCCTGTACAGCCTGCAGAACCGTTAGCCAATTAAACCTCTTTTCTTTATAAATTATCCAGTCTCAGGCATTTCTTTATAGCAGTGCAAGAATAGACTAATACAAGGTCTTTGGTGTTCACAAAATCTTATCTGATTACCATATATACAATACCAACTCATCCCCAAGCCCAGATACCCCTTCTTACAGTGGTACCCCCTTATCCACTATGGGTTTTGGTTTCCATGATTTCAGTTACCTGCAGTCAACTGTGGTCTGAAAATAGTACATGAAAAATTTTAGAAATCAAGAATTCAGGCCAGGTGCAGTGGCTCACACCTGTAATCCCAGTACTTTGGGAGGCCAAGGCAGGTAGATTGCTTGAGCTCATGAATTCGACACCAGCCTGGGCAATATGGCAAAACCCTGTCTCTACAAAAAATAAAAAAATTAGCCTTGTTTGGTGGTGTGCACCTGTAGTCCCAGCTACTTGGGGGACTGAGGTGGGAGGATTGCTTGAGCCTGGAAGGTTGATGCTGCAGTGAGCCAAGATTGTGCCACTGCACTCCAGCCTGGGCAACAGAGCAAGATCCTGTCTCAACAAAGAAAGAAGAAATAAACAATGCATAAGTTTTAAATTTGGTGCCGTTCTGTGCAGCATGATGACACTCACACTTTTCTGCTTTGTCCCCCCAGGATGTGAATCATCCCTTTGTCCAGTATGTTCACGATGTCTTTGTTACCTGTCCATTAGTCACTTCATAGTTTGCCAGGTTATCAGACTGACTTTCACATTGTTGCAGTGATTGTGGTAAGTTATCCTTATTTTACTTCATGATGTCCCCAAAGTGCAACAGTAGAGATGCTGACAATCAGGACATGCAAAGAAAAGCCATAAATTGCTTCCATTCAGTGAAAAAGTGAAAATCTTCAACTTAAGGAAAGAAAAGAAATTGTGGCCGGGCATAGTGGCTCATGTCTGTAATTCCAGCACTTTGGGAGGCCGAGGAGGGTGGATCACTTGAGGTTGGGAGTTCGAGACCAGCCTGACCAACATGGAGAAACCCCGTCTCTACTAAAAATACAAAATTAGCTGGGCGTGGTGGCACATGCCTGTAATCCCAGCTACTTGGGAGGCTGAGGCAGGAGAATCGCTTGAACACGGGAGGCAGAGGTTGCAGTGAGCCGAGATGGTGCCATTGCACTACAGCCTGGGAAACAAAAGTGAAACTCCGTCTCAAAAAAAAAAAAAAAAAAAAAACAATTGTCTGGTGAATCTTACCAAGTTTATCATATAATCAACTTTATCACAAAAAAACGTGTAGGAAAAAACAGAATATATATAGAGAGAGTTTAACACTATCCACAGTTTCAGGCAGCCACTGTGGGTCTTGGAATGTATCCACCATGGATAGGGGGCACCACTGTACTTTGCTTACTTTTCTCCAAAGCACTTCATATCATTTGATGTTTATTTTTTCCTTATCTGTCTCCCACCCACTCCCCTAATAGGGTATTGGTCCATGGAAGAGAAAGCTTGTTCTTATTTTATCTCCAGCACCAAGAGTGAGCTTGATATATATTGATATGTAGGCATTTAATAGATGAACACAAGAACAAAATCACACTTAGAATCCTAAGACTAAAGACAGAATAAAATGTGTAGCTTTCCTTTGTCAAGTGAAAAAGCAAATCTGGACTTCAGTCAAGAGACACTCCATTCATAAGTTCTATTGCAAAAGGAAGAGGGTCACTGTTGTCTTAAGGAGAATGCTCTGACCATAGCATCTGCAAGTGTCTGAAAGCTCAGGCAGAAAAGGGATTCTCCTTTTTTGTTTTTTTGAGACAGAGTCCCACTCTGTCACCCAGGCTGGAGTACAGTGGCGCAATCTCGGCTCACTGCAACCTCCAACTCCTGTGTTCAAGCGATTCTCCCGCCTCAGTCTCTCAAGTAGCTGGAGTTTACAGGCACACACCACCATGCCTGGCTAATTTTTTTTTTTTTTTTTTTGTATTTTTAGTAGAGACAGGGTTTCGCCTTGTTGGCCAGGCTGCTCTCGAACTCTTGACCTCAGGTGATCCACCCACCTGGGCCTCCCAAAGTGTTGGGATTACAAGCGTGAGCCACTGTGCCTGGCCAAGGGTTTCTCTTTTTATACGGAGGCGTAGAGAATCCTAGAGAGGAGTGGCTGTGTGGGAGTGGGATGAGCAGGTGGTGTGAACAGACAATTTGAACAGGGAAGGATCACTGAGGAGAGATGTTCTGTGTTTTAGTGCTTGGTTAAGCTCAGGGGCAAGACAAAGTTCAATGGCCTGGGGGAAGGAGAGAAGCCTCATTAAGTTTGAACAAGTTATGTTGATGAGCAATTTGTTCAGATTAGTCAGTGAGAACCAAAGAATGAAAATTTGGAGGGTTGGCTTAGTCTGTTCAAGCTGCCATAAGATAATATCATAGACTAGGTGGCTTAGAACAACAAAAACTTATTGCTCATAGTGCTGGAGGCTGTGAAGTCCAAGATCAAGGCATCTGTAGGATTGGTATCTGGTGAGGGCCAGCTTTCTCATGGACAGCACCTTCTTGCTGTATCCTCACATGGCTTAAGGAGCAAAGCCACTCTCGGGGGCCTTTTAAAAATGTCAGATCTCTAATTCCATACATAAGAGCTCCAGTCTTATGACCTAACCACCTCCCAAAGGACCCACTTCCTGATACCATCACCTCGGGGCTTAGGATTTCAACATACGAATTTGGAAGGACACAAACATTCAGACCCTAGGAGGGGTTGTGTCTGGCTTTGTCATAGGTTCTCAAGGAGCTCATCCATGAGTCTTCTCTTAGTCACATGGGGATGGGTGGCTCTCTGCCTGGAACACAAAAGGACAGGGAGGGTTTCTTGACCATTACTGTTTTCCACATTGTTAGCCCACAGGGGGTCGGTCACAGGGAGGTCATCCACCAACTTCAAGACTGGAGAATGGCAGCTGTGGGGACCATCACTTAGCTGTTTCTTCTGCCACAAGGTGTTGCCAACAACAACTTCACAAAAAGATCATTCCCCATCAGCCCATTCACACGTCTCTTAACTGCCAGGATTACGTCCCAGTGTGCCTCCATCTGCTGTCCAGCTCACAGAGTCTTGAATCTCACGTTGTCACTGTTCCTCTGGGTCATTGAAACAGAGAGAGATTAAAGGTGGTTCAATAGGGAAAGTCAGAATATATGGGTTCTTACTTTATTCATTGTTGTGCCAGCCAACATAATATGATATTACTAGAAATGAAACAGAAATGATTTCAGTTATAAATAATTTACTATCCTCAAAGAAGGTTAGAATTAAGTTGGTTATGTTTTCTTTCATTTAAATAGCTTGCTCTGGGAGCCTGTTATGTTTCCTAGACCTACTCTGGTACTGAATTCCAGTATTGTGTAGATCTTATTAAATACATAAATCTTGTTTATTCTAAAGCACGGCTTTATATAAACAAACCACCTCAAGTTCTTACTCTGATTTTAAAGGACAAGAACTTTGGGGAATACTAGAATATATTGGTCTTAGCTGGAAAATGCTAACATTTGTAGCAGAAGGACCTTAGAGAGCCCACACTCAGCAACCCAGACAATGTCCAAATTCTCTGTTTATAGAGAAAAATCTCAGGGTACTAGCCCTAGGAACATTTTTTCCCAGGTATCCCTGTGATCATCCTGAGGTATGAAGAAAACTAAGGTAGTCCCACAAAACAAAAGTTAAATTGAAATGGTTTCATACTCTAGCCCTGAAAATAACTGTTTTTCAGCAAACAGTAAGAAATAGTGTCTTACGTTTGTCTGGAATTTATACTTTACAATATGCTTTTAAATATACCATGTCATTAAATTTCACAATAATTTGGCAAGAAAGAAATGAAAATCTCCATTTTGTTGATAAGTAATAAAAGCTATTATCTATTTCACACTTACTTCTTGCCAGGCACCATAGTAAGCACTCATTTGATCCTTGCACCACTCTGATGATATATGTGCTATCATTGTCCTTGTAATACATACATTGAGTGAGGCTCAGGAAATTTGAAGATTTTGCCTAGGTTTAGGCAATAAGTAAGTAATAGAGTAGAAATCTGAACATGCTTTTCCAACTCATAATGCTCTAAACCAGTGGTCTTCACACTATTTTGGCCACACAATTTTTAACTTATCTATGTACCACGGTACTACTATGTACATTAATATATATATAAATAGATATTAAAAGAGAACAAGATAAAAATATAAATATAAATTATTTCTCTCATACTCTAATAGAATATCTTCTACATCCCATAAACTTAATCTTGCTGATGACTCTTCTAAGTTATTACCCTCTATGCACTGTGCAAATGGCAACCAAATTTCAGCTTGAGTTTTGGAGGGAACATTCAAACCATATCACTCTTCACCAGTCTGAGGATGATATTACTGTTGAGAGGGTAGGTCTTTGCAACCAGGCTTGGGGTTCTAGCCAAGAGCATGATATGGAATGTGATATAGAATGTGGTGGTTGGAGGCTGCCCGAGAGGCAGTAGAATGGCATTGGAAAGCATCAGAGGAGAGTGGAGAGTCTCACTGAATCCTTTATTGATTGTGTGATTATAGACAAGTTGCCAAGACACAATGGGCTTTGGTGTCCTAATCTGTACCATGTTAAGAGGTGGGACCATAAAGAGGTGATTAGGCAGATCCCCTCATGAATGAATTAATGCCATTATTGTGGGAGCAGGTTAATTGTCATGGGAGTGGGTTCCCCACAAATGGGTGAGTTGGCCCAATTTTCTCTCTCTTGCAAGTCTTGCAAGCTTGCTTCCTCCTTCCATTCTTCTGGTATAGGATGACACTTGCCAGGTGCCAGCATCATGCTCTTGGACTTCCCAGCCTCCAGAACTGTGAGCCAAATACATTTTTATTTTTATTTTTTTTAATTACTCGGTCTGTGGTATTCTGTTATAGCAGTAGAAAATGGACTAAGACAGAGTATGAGAAATTAGTGCTCTAGCTATTGCAATTGTTTGGATGAATCAGGCCCAAATCCTGTTTAATCTCTATTTTTCTTGACAGAGAAGATCTGCTTTCATTGGACAATTGTTACCAACCCCCACTCATTTGATGCCATAGAGGGCTGCTTGTTTCACACAATTCAACATAGATGTATTTTCTTTTCTCTTTTTCTTTCTTCCTTTTTTTTTTTTTTTTTTTTTGAGACAGAGTTTCACTCTTGTTACCCATGCTGGAGTGCAATGGTGTGATCTTGGCTCACTGCAAACTCCACCTCCCAGGTTCAAGAGATTCTCCTGCCTCTGCCTCTTGAGTAGCTGAGATTACCAGCGCCTGCCACCATGCTTAGCTAATTTCTGTATTTTTAGTAGAGATGGAGTTTCACCACTTTGCCCAGGCTGGTCTTGAACTCCTGACCTCAGGTGATCTGCCCGCCTCGGCTTCCAAAGTGTTGGGATTATAAGCGTGAACCACCACACTTGGCCTATTTTCTTTACTAGAGTTTGCATTTGACTGTACTCACATTTGGTGTCTGGACACTCCAAAATTTAATATTTATCACTTTACTTGAGGTTTGTTTTATTTTTTGCTAACTTCCAATGATTCTGTGAGTTCACTTTAATATGAACAATACAAACTGTTGCTGTAATCATTTATAAATTCAAACAATGTGATTGTGCCAAACATTGTAGATATCCTCACCATACAAGATTTATTATGTCTGACCCTGAGTGCTTACCTGTTTTGTGGTCAAAGGTAGCACAGTAAAGTTGCCAGGATGGTGAAGCCTCCGTGTGTGAGACGAGATGGAGTTGGAAGCCTGGTATAGCGTTTCTCCCAGAAGGGAGTATGAGCCTGAACAAGCAATGTCTCATCACTAAGTGTCCTCAGCAAGAGTCCCCCTAGGGACTACTGTGCAAACACAGAAAAGGGAAAGTTAATCCCAAAGGTACAGGACTCTGGAAAGCCACCAAGGGGAGTAATTGCTTTATTGAGCATTTCATTCCAGGGACTCAAAACCTTTACCTTGAAGAGTTATTTTAAAACTCCCCAGCCCTAGCCACTTATTTTATAAAAAGCAGTTCACTTTCACCAAATATAGTACAAGACAGATAATAACAGAAATTATATCACTATTTCTCCTACTTTGTTTGCTTCAAAGAGAAACCTATCAAGGACAAGGCAGTCAGTGCTGTTACAAATAATTTGATTTGATTTGGTTTGATCTTACTTATTAAGCAGACATGTATGAAGTGCCACTATATGCCAAGTATAGTGCTACGAGTTGGAGTATAAAACCAATGAGCAAGACAAGGTCTCCGTCCTTCTGGAGCTTCTGGTCTGGAAGAGGAGAGAAGGCATGCGTGAAATCAGCTGCATTACAACCCCAGAAGTGGCTTTGTGTTCGCTATATTGAAATTTACACAAAGCACAGCATTTAACTCCATTATCTCATCTACTTGAGACTGGTACTGAGACTTCAGGTGGACTAGACACATCATACAAGGATAAAAATAAGTATCTGGCATCAATCTGGAATAGGATTGGGGTCTCTGGGTAGCTAGACTGATGCTCTCCCCATTTGGCAGCACTGCCCTCCTATAGGGCATTATGATTGGATCACTTGTGAAAATGTGTCAGGGGTCCTTCAGTGATGAAATCTTTAATAGGAATGGCAAACACCAGATACCTCACTTGGCTTCTTTAAGTGATCTCTGAGGGAAGCTAGAGAAAAGGTTCTTAAAAGCTGCCACACCTCTGTAGCCCAGAAAGAAAATTTTCATATTTACTTCTTTAGAGCCTCCAACTCCAGTCATCTACAGTGCTTTCTTTCTTTCTGACCCTTGGAAAAATGTTATTTGCCATATTTTAGCTCATACTGCTGGCCTAAGTGATAATGAACACAAGATAATATGTGATCTCCCTGAACAGTGTCTGAGATAGTATCCACCCTCCCTTGCTTTATTTCTCCCTGAACTTTGCAGCTGATATATTATGTCTTCATATGCCTCTGCTTGTTCTCTGTCTCCCAGTGGGATATAAGTGCCTCAACAGCAGGGCCCTGGTCTAGCTTATCAGCTGTTGTGTTCTCAGTTCATAGAACCCTGCATGGCCTGGTAATTGTTGGTTGGTTGAACAAATAAGCAGAGCAACAGATGAACAGATGAATATCTTGCACAAAGACTAATTCTATTAAATTCTTACCAAGGAGGTCTTACCAACGACATACAGTCAAGGTCATCACATGTCATTTTGCTTAAAGTTGCAGACTCCAAGAATCGTACAAAATAAAAAACAACAACAGAAAAAAAGCCCTTTGTTTAAGACAATCAAATCTTACCTTTCACAAACCAGAGCTACTATATTTGCGATTCTTCATTCACCTGAGGACATTTATTTGCATGCGTATAACACTGTGTAGGCCCTTTTTAGTGTTGTCAGAGTGACCCTGAATCCACAGAATGACCTTCCCATGTTCCAGATGTCAAGGCTCCCCAAGAAGAGTCCATTTTATCTGGATGACAGTGTGTTCAGCACGGTGGCATCCCAGGTTTTCCAGAAAGCCCTTCAGGAACAACTATTTCCATCATGTTTTAAGCAAGCACTATTTTAGCCATGAAATGAAGACCCCCCTCATGCTACTTCAAGTAATGGTGTGTATACGGAGGAAGGGAGTGGTGGTGGTTGTAATAATATATACACAGGGGAGCTCAGGGAAATCTGGACAGCCAAGCCTGGAAAGTGGTGGTTCCGTATTGAAGGCAACTGCAACAGCAAAGTGGTGGATTTGCTCAGATAGTCTCAGTTGCTTGCCACATGCCTGCTTCTCACTCATCTCTATTAGCACTCTCTCAGTTATAGATTTTTATATGAATCTTGAGATAGGTGTCTTCTATCTACCTTATAGCTTCTGCTTATTCATTGTTTGTGTTACCACGTAACTCCAGCTCACACAGGTTTCTCATGATTCCTCCAGCCTCTACAACAGAACCTTTTCATGAAAATACAGTGGGTCCTAGCATAACTTTGTTTCATTTTAACATTGGAGGAAAAAAATAGATTCCCATCTGGGGCCACTCTCTGTGTGGAGTTTACACGTTCTCCGCATGTCGGTATGGGTTTGCTCTGGATACTCGGGTTTCCTCTCACATCCCAAAGCTGTGCACATGGAATGAAACGTGTGTTTATGTGGTCCCAGTGTGAGTGCACCCTGCAGTGGGATGGTGTCCTGTCCTGAGCTGGTTCTGGCCTTGCCCTAAGTTGCTGGGATAGGCTGCACGGCCACCCATGACCCTGAACTGGAATGAGTGGGTTGGAAAATGAGTGAATGAGTAAACATAAATCATTGTCAAATAAGAATGTGTAAAGTATACAATAATCATGCAAAGGCACAACAATAAAGGATGCAGGAAGAAAGCACTCAGTGAGCCGCCATATGTGCGATTGTTGGTTTTTTAAGCCACATGGTGATTGGGGGTGTTCCTTATGATTTTAGCTGTGAAAACATTTATTCCTTGATTGAACCTACCTATGGCTGCCTTCACTCACTGATTCTGAAATTGGGTAAATAATTATCTTACTTGTTTTTATTGATCTTAAATGTATGTGCAGCTCTCATTTATTTCAAGGTTTAATATTAGAAGTATTTTTCAGTCTTTTGTTAGAGGTTTGGTAACGTTTTTGTGACCAGAAATGTTACAGAAACTTAACTCTTTTTTTATATTAGTTAGCCTATGGTAAAATTGGTTTCATTATCATTTTGCTTAAAGTCAGTTTCCAAGAACCTATCCACTATATTAATTGAGGACTTATTAATGCGCAAACTAAAATTAAAAGGCTTAATTATTCCTCTTGAAAATACAAAAAGAGATTTTCCTCTCTTTCTTTAAGCATTTACCTTAGAAAACTTCTAGTTGTAAGTATTTTCTTCTCTCTTTGAAATGTATTTAAATCCTTTTGAAGATTAGGTAGGACTTTCCTCAGCTTTGTTACCCTGGAATGTCTTCCCAAGGACCTGGCAACCATCTCGTTGAAATGTAAACATCACAGGACATAGCACCCCCATCTCCCAGTTTCTGTGTCAGGGTAGAAGTCTGACTTCAGTAAGTATCTTGCTCCAAGTTGCAAAACTGCTCCCCAATATAAGATATGAGAAGTTGGCTTCTTCCTTTGGATAAAACCAATTAGCTAATACAGGTGGTCAGCCCCATGCCTAGGTAAAGTTAGGAAGAACTTTGTGTGACAGTTGGTGCTGTCAAGGCCTCTTATTCGAGGACTAGTTATTGCTTACCTTGAAAACACATATGTAATGGATTGTGGCTGCTTGGCTATCTAAAAATGTGAGATTTCTTTCTGTCTTTGCAATCTCGTAGTGGTGCACATTACATTCTGGTTTAATGCTATTAAATAAAATTTATGGAAGGCTGTAGGTTTGGATTGAGCTCCTGTATTGGGCCTCTACAGACCAAACCAAAATGGAGTCATTCATGCTAAGTGTCACATAGTCAAACAAGAGATTCACAACGACCAATCAGAAAGGGCTCAGCCAACCTGAGCCAGCACTACAGGAAAGAATGAAAGTAACCTAAAGTAACCTGATGTTAACCAATCCACTTTTTTGTATTATTCTATTTCCTTATTCGGCAAGATAGCACCTTACAAAAACTAACTGTTTCACCTTACCTAACAGAGCTCCCTCTATTTTTAGACAGGATGCTGCCTGATTCATGAATTGCTAATAAAAGCCAATTCAATCTTTAAACTAAATTTGTTGAAGTTCTGTTTTTTGCCAAAACTTATTCAATAATAAAAGCGCTATTTTTTTGCGCTTCGAATCTCTTTAGGGAGAAGATTTCTCGATAAGGAGAAAGTTTTCTTTTTAATTATATTTTCCCAAATACCCATCACATTTATTTCCTGTGGCTTCCTGACTGTTTCCTTTTTCTTTATTCAGGATCTGTGGAGAAAGACCTTTATTGGACAGCTCTCCTTTTTGAGCAAGCTTTTCAATCTATAAACTGGCTTCCAGTGGATGAAGCACGCTCTCCCTTTCCCTGTCCAATGTGTGAGGCCAGAGGTGAAGCAGGATCTTCTGTACTGTACATGGTGCTAAAGACTGTTCATTAGTAGATATTTTGTTGTGAACTAAGTGACTCTCTATATGATACTTTTGAACATTTATGGAAAAATAGGGAATATAATGATGCTGGTTGGTTTCTCCAAATGTTACTGGATGTGTGGTGGAAAAAAAGAAATGAGTTCAATTCAGGGAGTTGAATTTCCAGGTGAAGAATCACAAATGGCCTAAGAGCTTCCAGGTGTGCCCTGAAGGACAGCCTTATCTCCAGTAGTTTCAGGGCTGAGAATGCTGAAGGCTGAATGCAGAACCTCATCTGATGATTGGCTAAATTACAGCACAAGTTGAAATTCCAGCCTCCCAGGGTGTCTACTGTTAAAGTGAGGGCATTGATTGGGAAAGAATGGAATCCTGCAATTTGAAATGGGGCCATGTGGGAAGACCCTGATGAATCTGGAGATACTCAGCCCCTAAATTCTGATGAACCTTCTTTTCCAGAGGGAGAAGTCTCCCCAGCCCCAGTAGAAGAGGCCTCCCCAACCCTCCTGACAGCAGCCTCCCCAGTGTCAGTGGTATTGGCCTGTCCACCTCTGTCTGAGGGGTTTAACCCTGCATTGCTTGAGGAAATGGTAATGATCTCCCCTGAGAGAACTGCCATGCAAGACAATTCTGATTCTCCTCAGGACTCATCCTGACCACCCCTCTTTGTTTCTAGACCTATGACTGGACTCAAGTCCCAGCAGGGCCCTAAAGGTGAGGTACAAAGTATGACCCATAACAGGGTGCACTGAATTCCAAAAAAACTACTTGGGGTTATTAGTTCATACAAGCAGAAATCCCAGAAACATGTATGGGAATTATGGATGTGGAACATGTGTGGGAATTAAGGGTGTGGAAAAATGGTAGAAGGAACATAAAATTGGATCAGGCTGAATTTATTGATATGGGCTCAATAAGCAGAGATTCTGCATTCAGTGTTATGGCTTGGCAGAAAGGACTCTAGCTGGCTGGGTGAGACAAAGATAAAAAGATGGCCCACCATAAATGAACTAGAAATGCCTGACCTTACTTAGTTTAATAGAGAGGAAGAAATTCAAAGTCTTAAGGAGACTGGAAGATTAGAGTGGATTTGTCATTTACCTTACTCACCTATGACGGAAGAATCCAGAAGACATACCTTTCACCAATACTTTGAGAAATACTTTGGATAAATAAATAAATGTTGAGGGGATACCCACCATCTTTGTCGAGCTTTGTGGTTGCTCTTTTTTGTAGGCCCCACCTTACAATGGGAACCACAGTCATTTGATTGGAAAACCTAAATGCAATGGGAATAATTAGATCCCAGAATATGGCAGGAGTCAAGTGGTGGCCCTGGCACTTAACCACCAAAGGCAATGTAGGCATGGTTATTATAATGAACAGCAGAGTCAAAGCAGCGCCAGAATAGTCTGACTCCAGGAGACGTATGGTGGTTGGCTAGTTAATCATGATGTTTCTCAAAGTGAAATAGATAGGAAGCCTACTAAAATCTTAACTGATCTGTATAAGCAGAACATTTCTAGACCAAAAAACAAAAGTCTAACTCAAATCATAAAAACAGAGAGATGTGGCCCCTCAATCAATTCCCAGATGAGCCAGTTTACAGACCTGGAACCCCATGAGTGAAGAAGAGGTCAGGTCCCCTGGAAGAACCACGGTATAATACTAAAAATTTATACTGTTAAATCTTTCTCCTATCCTTCTCCAAAGGGACCTATGGCCTTTTACAAGGATAATTGTACACTGGGGAAAAGCAAATAATCAGACCTTTTGGGTCTGCTGGACACTGGCTTTGTCTATCCGCTGATTACAGGGACGTAAAACATCACAGTAGTCTTCTCATTAGAGTAGGGACTTGTGGAAGTCAGATGATCAATAAAGTTTTAGCTCAGATTTGTCTCACAGTGAGTCCAATGGATTGTTGAACCTATCCTGTGGTGTTTTTTTTTTTTTTTTTTTTTCCCCTCCAGTTCTGGAATGTGTAATTAAAATAGACATATTTAGCAGCAGGCAGAATTCCTCCATTCATTCCCTAACCTGTGAAGTGAGGGCTGTTATGATAGAAAAGGCCAAATGGAAGTCATTAGAACTGCCTCTACTTAGAAAAATAGCAAATCAAAAGCAATTCTACATGCAGAAATTAGTGCCACCCTCAGGAACTTAAAAGATGCAGGCGTGGTGATTTCCACCCTATCTCCATTCAACTATCCTGTTTGGCCTGTGATAGACAGGTCTTGGAGAAAGACAGTGGATTATCATAAACCTAACCAAGTGATGACTCTAATTGCAGATTCTGTACCAGATATGGTTCCATTTATTGAGAAAATCAACTATCTCCTGGCACTGATATGCAGCTATTGACCTGGGAAATGGCTTTTTCATCATCCCTGTCCATAGGGACCAGCAGAAGGGACCAGCAGAAGCAGTTTGCTTTTAGCTGGCGAGGCCAGCAATATACTTTCACTCTCCTACCTCAAGGGTATGTCAACTCTACAGTTCTATGTCATAATTTAGTTTTCATGGATCTTGATGACCTTTCTTTTCCATAAGATATCACACTGGCCCATTACATTAATCACATTTTGCTGATTGGACCTGGTGAATGAGAATTAGCAACCACTCTAGACTTATTGATAAGACCTTTAACTGTCAGAGGTTGGGAAATAAATCAGACAAAAATTCAAGGGCTTTCTAACTCAATGCAATTTCTATGTGTCCAATGGTGTGGGGCATATAGAGATATCCCTTCTAAGGTGAAGGTTAAATTGTTGCATCTGGCACCACCTGCAACCAAGGAAGAGACACAGCACGTGTTGGGCCTCTTTGGACTTTGGAGGCAACATATTCCACATTTGGCTGTGTTATGCTGGGCCATTTACAAAATGACCTGAAAAGTTTCTAGTTTTGACTGCAGTCTAGAACAAAGCAAGGCTCTGCAATAGGTCCAGGTTACTGTGCAAGCTGCTCTGTTACTTGAGCCATAAGATCTAACATATCCAATGGTGACTGATATATTAGTGGTGAATAGAGATGCTGTTTGAAGCCTTTGGCAGGTCCTTATAAGTGGATTGAAGTGCAGGCCTTTCGGGTTTTGGAGTAAGTCCCTGCCATCTTCTCCAAATAACTACTCTCCTTTTGAGAGACAGTTCTTGGCCTGCTATTGGGCATCAGTAGAGACTGAATGCTCAACCATGTGGCACCAAGTTACCATGTGACCTGAGCTGCCCATAATAAACTGGGTGTTATCTGACCACCAAGCAATAAAGTTAGGCACGCACGCAGCTCTTCATCATCAATGGAAGTGGTATGTATGTGATCCAGCTCGTAACAGTCTCTGAAAGCATAAGTAACTTACATGAAGAAGTTGCCCAATTGCCCATGCTCCTGCCTTCTGCTGCACTGCTTTCTCTCTCCCAGACTGTACCTATGGCTTCATGGAGAGTTCCCTATGATCAGTTGGCAGAGGAAGAGAAGAATTAGGCCTGGTTTACAGATGTTTCTGCATGATATGCAGCACCACCCAGAAGTGGACAGCTGTAGCACTACAACCACTCTCTGGGACATCCCTGAAGGACAGTTATGAAGGGAACTCCTCCCAGAAGATGAAAATTCGGGCAGGGCACCTGGCTGTTCCCTTTGCTTAGAAGGAGAAATGGCAAGATGTGTGATTAAATCCTTATGTATAGGCTGTAGCCAATGGTGGTTTGGCCGGATGGTCAGGAACTTGGAAGGAACATAATTGGAAAATTTGGTGACAAATTTAGGAGACAGAAATGTGGATAGACATCTCCAAATCAGCAAAACTTGTGAAGGTGTTTATGTTTCATGTGAATGATCACCAAAAGGCGACCACAGCAGAGGAGAACTTTAATAATCAAGTAGATAGGATAACCCTTTCTGTGAATGCTACTTGGCCTGTTTCCCCAGCCGCCCCTGTCACTGCCCAATGGCTTCACGACCAAAGTGTCCTTGGTGGCAGAAATGGAGGTTATTCATAGGATCAGAAACATGGACTTCCACTCACCAAGGCTGACCTAACTATGGTCACTGCCAAAGGTCCAGTCTGCCAGTAGCAGAGACCAACACTGAGCTTCCAATGTGGTAGCATCCCTAGGTGATCAGCCAGCTACCTGGAGTCATGTTTATTACATTGGCCTGCTTCCATTATGAAAGGGGCAGTGTTTTATTCTGGACTAGACACTTCTCTTTGCCTTCCCTGTACACAGTGCTTTTGCCAAAACTACCATCTGTGGACTTACAGAATGCTTTATCCACCATCATGGCATGCCTCACAGCATTGCGTGTGATTAAGGAACTCACTCCACAGCAAAAGAAGTGCAGCAATAAATGCACGGTCATGTAATTCGCTGGTTTAACCATGTTCCCCACTATTCTGAAGCGGATGGCTTGATAAAATGGTGCAATAGCTTTTTGAGGAGTCAGTTATAGTGCCAGTTAGGTAGCTATACCTTGAGTGCTGGGGTAAGGTTCTCTGTGCTCTAAATCAGTGTCCAATACATGGTGTTGTCTTTTCCATAGACTGGATCCATGGGTCGAAGAATCAAAGAGTGGAAATGGAAGTGGAACCACTCACCATTACCCTAGCAAAATTTTTGCTTCCCATTTCTATGACTTTATACTCTGCCGGCCTAAAGGTCTCTAGTTCTGAGGGAGAAATGCTTTCACCAGGAGACATAATGATGATTCCACTGAACTGAAAGTTAAGACTGCTGCCCACTCAGTTTGGGCTCCTTGTGGTTTTGAATCAACAGGTAAAGAATGGAAGTATGGTGTTGACTGAGGTGATTGATTCAGACCACCAAGAAGAATTGGACTATTATTCCATAATGGAGAGAGAGAAGAGTAAGTCCAGAAAACAGGAGATCCTTCAGGTATCTTTTAGTGTCACCATGCCCTGTGATTATGGTCAATATAAAACCATAACAACTCAATGACCAGGACTCAAGGGCTACTAATGACCAGGACCTTCAGATTTGGATCACCCTGCCAGGTGAAAAACCATGACCAGCTGAGGTGTTTGCTGAAGGCAAAGAGAATACAGAATGAATAGTAGAAGAAGATATTTATAAATACCAGCTAAGAATAAGTGACCAGTTACAGAAATGAGTATTTTCTATCATGATTATTTTCTCCTTGTTTTGTAATGAATATATTTGTGTGTATATATATGTGTGTGTGTATATATATAATATTTGAATATATATGGAATATATCTTATATATTTATAAATTAATTTATATCTATATAAATTAAGCAAATATTTTTCATTCTCTTATTCCCTTATGTAACATAAGATGCATTGACTTTATATCATAGTATTTAAGTATTATTAATCTTACATAGAAGTAAAGTTGTAAGATATCTATGGGAAGAGTTAAAGTCACTCAAATACTTTGCCTCCTCTTCTGGGGAAGGGATTAGTGTGTCTTCGGTTGTATGCAGGATAGCTGTATCACTTTAGGCAGAATTATGACCCTGTTAGTGTCTTTAATTGAAGATTAAGTGTGGTTTAAAAAGATGTGTATGAGTTGACTGATAAGAGGTAGAATCATGGTGGTCATTTTATGTGTCAACTTGAGTGGACTAGCGGATGCCCAGGTAGCTGGTAAAACATCATTTCTAGGTGTGTTTGTGAAGGTGTTTCCAGAAAAGATTAACATTTGAATCAGACTGAGTACAGAAGATCATCCTCACCAATGTGAGTAGGTACCATCCAATTTATTGAGAACACAAATAGAACAAAACTTCAGAACAATATATTTTCTCTTTCCTGATGGAGCCAAGACATTCGTCTTCCTCTCTTTTTTTTTCTTCTTGCTCTGTTGCCCACACTGGAGTGCAGTGGCACGACCTCAGTTCACTGCAACTTCTGCCTCTCAGGTTCATTCTTGTGGCTCAGCCTCCCGAGTAGCTGGGACTACAGGCACACACCACCATGTCTAGCTAATTTTTGTATTTTTAGTGAGACAGGGTTTCACCATGTTGATCAAGCTGGTCTCAAACTCCTGGCCTCAAGTGATCTGCCTGCCTCAGCCTCCCAAAGTGCTGGGATTAAAGGTGTGAGCCACCGCACCTGGCCTATTCATCTTCTGTTAACATGAGTGTTCCTGGTTATTGGGCCTTTAGACTCAGATGAGGACTTACACCATCTATACCTCCACTCTTGGGCCTTTGAATTCAGACTAAATTACATCATTGGCTTTCTTTGTTTGCTGGCTTGCAGATGTCAGATTCTGGAACTTCTTGGCCTCCATTGTCCCATGAGGCAATTCCTATATTAACTCTCTCTTTCTCTCTCTCTCAACTCTAGAGAGAGAGTCTGTTTCTGTGGAGAATTCTTGCTAATGCAGCATTTTAAGAATTTAAACACGATCATGCTTCTGTAACAGAAAATCCTGAGATTCTTTCCTTTGATGGCAGAGATTCAAAGTAGTTTGGTTCCACTGCACAGCTGTGACCACTGGGCTTTGTGAAATCACTCTCTCTAGAGAAACCTCATGCAGCTTCATAAAATTACTTTTGTCTTCAGGATGGAGGTTTATTGGTTCTCTGCACAACTGGGAAATCATCCTTTTTGGACTATGGAGAGTCTTGATTAGCCCTTCCAAATTAGTTTTTTCTTCTTCTGTTGGAACTTTTAATCAGTACAGTTTGCCAGGCATAAGGCAATATATCCAGAAAGTAGAATGCCACAAGCCTCTGCAGATAGTCATTTCCCAGGGAGCACATAATTTCTCACTTCATCTTATAAAGGAAAATGGTGGAGGAATGGAAACAAACATGTATTTAGACTTACTATGTTCCCGGTCCTTTGTGAGGGGTTTCATATGGAATATTTCATTGAATATCAGCAACACTTTTATGATGTAGATAACATTTTTGAAAGGCCACCTGAAGCACAAAAAGATTGAATAACTTGCCCAAAGGTAACATTGTATGAGATGATCGGGCTTGGATTTGAATCTAGCTCTGACTCCAAAGGGTTGCTTTTTGTATTATAGCTGGTTGCTATCTACTCTCCTCCAATTAGACTTGAGCTAAAAACAGGACTGAAATGATGCTATATTCATGAGATTAATATTAATGCAGTAGAATCACTCCTTTGCTATCTACAGGAGGAGACAGTATTAGTCTGTTCTCACACTGCTAATAAAGACATACCTGAGACTAGGTAATTTATAAAGGAAAGAAGTTTAATTGACTCATAGTTCCACGTGACTGGGGAAGCCTTACAATCATGGCAGAAGGCAAATGAGGAGCAAAGTCATTTCTTACATGGCAGCAGGCAAGACAGCTTGTGCAGGGGAACTCCCATTTATAAAACCGTCAGATCTCATGAGACTTATTCATGACCATGAGAACAGTACGGGGAAAACCACCTCCATGATTCAATTATCTCCACCTGGTCCCACACTTGACACATGGGAGTTATTACAATTCAAGGTGAGATTTGGGTGGGGACACAGTCAAACTGTATCACCCAGTATAAACCACCTAGCTCTAATTTTGCTTCTGTCATGGAGAAACTATTTTTTAAAATTCCTCTGGGTGTTTTTTCTCCCATATTCATGCATTTTTTATTTTTACTCTCTCTGTTTCTCTGTAGTCTTTACTACCATTAAAGCAAATCAGTGACATTTATTGCCATAGTGAAAGGTAGAGAGATATATCTGAAGTCCATAGGGCAGGAGAGAAAAAGGTGATCCCTGGGAATATTACTTCTGGACAGGAAGGGAAAGTAGAAATTCTTCCTGGGTTATAGGGCAGGGACAGGATCCTTCAGCAACCTGGTGTCCAGCCCTCAGGAATTGTATGCCAATCTGAAGAGGACAGGAACCAGTGAGAAGAAACAAAGGCTCTTCTACAATGCTGAGAGACTCCATAAATTTCCATGTGCACGCACATCTATGGGGAAAGATAAGGAAGGCAGACACTTTGGAGGAAAGAAACACTGTAGGTAAGAAGTTAAAACTTAGATTGTGAGATATGAAGTGCTATTTACCAGAAAAAATAAAATTACATTATACTGGAAAATTCCAAGATTTCTTACCAGCTGCTATAAGTAAGGATAGGGCCTCCAGATTAGGATGAGAGAAATTATAGAAAGAGGAAAAGTCTACATTTGTAGTACATCCTTCATGTATAGTGTATTAATTTTAGATAATGCTGTGCTTTCATAACGCATTCTTTTGAGTTATTAATAATGGCTTCTCTTAAAATACAAAGAGATTTTCTGGTAGGCATTGAATGTCAAGCTATGCTAAGTATCAAGACCATGACAGGAATCAGGTTACTGTGACTCATCTCATGTACCTAGAGAGACCTGCAAGGATACAGAAGAGACTGATATCATAGTGTCATGGTCTGTGGGGTAAATCCCTAATGAGAGAAGGCAGGACTAGGAAAAACTCTATTTTATAGAAACCTAAGTCAAGGCCCAAAAAGTGGACACCTGGGCCTTGGGTGTTTGGGAAAAGCTGCAGAGAGGACAGGGAAAGGTGTGCCAGGAGGTGGGACTGGGGGAGAGACCTGTGAGCAAACTTCTCCTTAGCTCTGCATGATGTTGCAAAAGTGTGTGAATTTTGGCTCCAGACAAATCTGAGATTAGCTTCTCTCTGGCCACTAGTGCCTGATGCCTTTGGACAAACTATCTGCATAAAGGGAGAGCACTGCTTGAGGACGTAGTGAGAATTAAACGAGAAAACATTGGTTAAATGCCCAACACTATGCTTGTCACAGGGTAGCTACTGTGCCCATAACTGTAGATTTTAATGTCTGAAAGTGAGGGCTACACTAATTTGCTCTGGAGGTTTCCCTGAGCAGATGGTGAATAAGTGTCAGAAAATGAATGATATACTCTGTGTCATGGGTGGCCCAGAAGCATGTGGTGGCACGTGTGGTTTATATCTCTTTATGAGTGTTCTGAGTCACTCTGAACCCAAATGACAGCTGTGTGTAAGCAATTCCTGCTGGCAGGCTTACTGGTCTAGAAAGCCAAAGAGCAACAACAATGCCCACCCCCCAACTAAAAAAAAAAATTCCCCAAACCTCATTACCATTGGGACTTGTTAGCTTTGTACCCTTCTGTGAAGATGATTTGATTTGTGGCTCCTCCAACTGATTTAACTATGGCTTTGCCAGTCTGTCCTATCTATTAAGTTAGAGCAAGAATCTTTTCAAGTGTCAGCCAGGGGAATCCATCCGGAGTTCTGGAGGTCCTGGCAGCACTAACTGGGAGAAAAGAGGAACGCATGCTTTCTTCCTGAGACTGTGACTTAGTACACTGGAGTTGCAGTGACAAAACACCTGAGACTGGCTAAGTTATAAAGAACAGAAATTTATTTCTCACAGGTCCGGAGGCTGGGAAGTTCAAGGTCATGGTGCCTGCATTCAGTTCTGGTGAGGGCGGCTCTCTGCTTCCAAGATGGTGCTTTGTTGCTGTGTATGGCAGGACAAAAGGGACCTAAGTTAGTTTTCTCCACCCCTGTGACAAGGCACTAATCCATTCGTGAGGACAGATCTCTCATGACTCAATCACTTCCCCATAGGACCCATCTTTTAATACTATGACAATGAGGACTACACTTTACCATAAATTTTGAAAGACAGGCAAATTCAAACCATAGCATTCTGTCCTTCTCACATATGAAATACATTCATTCCATTCCAATAGCCCCTCAAATCTTTACTTATTCCAGCATCAACTTAAAAATCTGTGTCCAAAATCTAAACTAAATATCATCTAAATTAGGTACAGATAAAACTTGTGGTACGATCTCTCTGATTCAAATTCCTTTTCCAGCTGTGAGCCTGTGAAATAAAGCAAGGTACTTTTAACATACACTAGTGGGACAGGCATCAGATAGACATTCCCATTCTAAGAAAAAGTAACGGAAAGGCAGAAAGGGGTAATACGTCCTGAGTGAGTCTAAAACTCAACAAGGCAAACAACATTCAATCTTGAGATCTAAGAATAATACTCTTTGACTCCATGTCCCTTATTCCAGACACACTGGGGCAGGGGTTGGGTCCCCAAGACTCCAAGGGATCCTACTCCCATGGATTGCCTGAGCTCAGCTCATGCTGAAGCTGTTATGGGTTAGACTCAAGTACCTGGGGCTCCCCCAGGCTGCCACTGCACACTGGTGGTCCTACATGTCTCAGATCTCATAGGTTGCTCCAACCTCATGCCTCTTCTGGGCATTGCTGTGGTGGGAATTTTCAGTGGCAGTCTTCTCCTGGTAGAAGTTCTCTGCCTGTTCTCCAAGGCTCTCCAAGGCATCTTTTGAAATCTAGGTGGAGGTAGCCATGTTTCCACAGATCATGAACTCTGTGTGCCTGCAGAGTTAGCATCACATGGATGCCACCGTGTAATACAGCTTGTACCCTGCTGAGTGGCTTGAGTAACAGCTAGGGCAGCCAAGAAACGCTGCACCAGAATGCAGGGACCAGAGATTTGAGGTGGCCCTGGGCAGTGAGGCCACAGGCACCTTGGGTCCCTCTTTTGAAACTGTTCTGCCCGCGAGGCCATGGCACTTTGGGCCTGTGAGAGTGGGGTATCCACAAAGATTTCAGAAACGCCTTTGCGATTATTCTTTCATTGTCTCATTGAATAGCACCTGGCTTCCTTCTATCCATATTAACCTCCATTTCAAACAGTTGCTTAGCCACACCCTTAATATTCGCTCCAAAACACACTTTCTTTTTCTTTACATGGCCAGGCTGAGAATTTTCCAAATCTTTAAGTTCTATTTCTATTTTGATAATAAATTCCATCTTTAATTAAGTTATGTCTTTTTGCATTTTTTTTCACAAATAGCACTTTTTATTTGACACTATTTGAAGTCTGAACTTTAAACAGATTCTTGGACGGGTGGTTCATATCCATCAGCTCATTCAACTTTAGCACCTGTCTCATCCCCAGTGGCTTTTCCAGAACTACTGCCTTCACCATGAAGCTTCGTGAGCTTTCCCAATTCAAACCTGGCTTCTTCAGCACTTATACTTTCTAACGAACACTTCATGGAGAGGATAAACAGATTGGCAAGCCTTTTCTATGTCTTTTCCAATGCTGTCTGGAATCAATTTATTGACCACTTCTTTCAAGTCATTTGTCTGCACCTCTTGGGTCATGATTTCCATCATCTTCCGGATTTGGCAGACCTGTTGGTGCTGAGCATAAGAAGTCTTCCGTATCTGATTGTTGCGTTTTTTAGTAAAACCGACACAGAACAGACGAAGCAAGTAACCATCGGTAGTCTTGACATCAACATGAGCTTCAATCATTGTCTGCCACTTTTTGACCATGGAACACATTTTGTCACGGGTAAGATCCATGCCATGGAAGTTAGTCGGGCAGTTTTTGCCCTGAACATCTTCAGTAATCAGCTTGAATTTTCTAAATGCAACTTAATCATTCTGCAAATCAGCAAGACTCACTTCAAACACATGACCCTTGAGACCACCAGATACAATTTTGGTTCCTTGGGTCCTGGTGACGAGTGTCTTTCCAATATTTCTTATATTGAACATAGCAGGTGCTTTCACATCACACCAATCTTTCTTAGAAAATGGACCAACCACTTTCTTCTTGGCTCCCTTTTTGCCGCCTTTTGTAAGGCGCTTGTTCTTGCCAACCGCCATGGTGCTGGTTAGAGAGCCAAAAGGCTCTTTTTGCGTTTTTCTATATATAAGCAGTCAAGAGAAGCCATGCAGCACCCTGAGTGGTTTGTTGAGATACTTTTCATCAAATATTCTAGTTCATTGTCCTTAGGTTCTGCCTTCCACAGAGTACCAGGACATGGATAAAATTCAGCCAAGTTATTTGCCACTTTATAAAAAGAGTGGCCTTTCCTCCAGTTTCCAGTAAGATATTCCTCATTTTCAAATAAAACCTCAGCAGAATGAACTTTACTGTCCGTATTTCTACCAACATTCTGATCATGACCACTTAGAAAATCTCTAAGATGATTTAGGCTCTTCCTACAGCTCTCTCCTTCTAAGCCCTCATTAGAATTGTCCTTCATTCACAACAATCTAGGCTTTTTCTAGTGCGCACCTTCAAACTCTTTCAGTCTCTATGCATTACCCACTTTCAAAGCTGCTCCGCATTTCCAGGTGTTTGCTACATAACACCCTACTTCTGGTACCAGTATCTGTCTTGGTCACATATTCAAAGCACAGAATTGTGATTTACTCTTCTATCAGAACACTTTATTCTACCACTTATTTCCGTTTAGAAGTGAAAGAGGTAGACCAGACTAGGAATGCAAAACTTGGAGTTTATGAGAAAGGGTGATTTGGATTTTCTTCCTGTGCATATATAACCCAAGTATCTCTGACTCTCTGTGCATTTACACTTGCTGTTGCTCTTGCCAGCACCTGATTTAGGTTAAGTTTTAGCTGTTGTCCCATCCTAACTGCCCATCTCTTCTGTCCACTGCATACTCCCCAGTGACCCCTGTTTATGTCTCAAAGCAGTCAGAGTATTGGAACTTTTTTTAAGTTCGAAGGAAGAACTTGAAGAAGGACATTGCACAAAATATTCCACTTTTGCTCTTTATTTAAAGGTGCTTTCCACATGGCAGTTGCAAAATTTCTTTATCTTTTCATTGTTCCTCTTCCTTACAATAAACCTCCTACTCATTCACGTGAGACCATGAACGCCACGTTTTCCTCTCTCTTCTACATCAAATTCCCCAACTACTAGTGTATGCACCTAGAAAAGAGTATCTCTAGCATGCCTTGGTTTCTCTTATAAGTGTATTTAAAATTTTTTATTTATATTAATCTTTCTATGTAATAAATGGTAATCAAATTAGAAAGAGAAAATAGGCAGCTATGTGATAAATACAGACCAATATAAAATGCTGGAAAAGCCTACCATCTATGTTAGAAAAGTGCTTGCAAAAATAAATGCTGTTTTGAGTGGAAAATGCAGCTCTATAAAGGAATCACTTCTCAGTTAAAGGATCAGAGCTGAAGGTTGCCAAGGTTGGGTCTTGGGATGAATACACCAAGTGGAGAAGCCTGTCCTTCAGGCCAAGGCATGCACACATTTCAACTTCCAGGAGAACTGACTGATTGATATGGTGAGGGGACAGGAATAGAAGTTTAGTACCATTGCCTCAAGTTGGACAGCTCTGTGGTGCCATTCATATGCCTGTCTGCCCATGGGATCAGGCTGGGATTATACCTTAGGTGAAACTATGTCTTTACTGAACTTCTTTCCTCTGCCCAATCCTTTGTCTCTCATTTCTTTAGAGGGTCTTTTTGAGGGGGATCCCACAGTAAATCACAGCACAAAAATCCCCATTTCAGGCTTCTGGGAAACACAATCTAAGACACTTGCTGTGGTATATGCAGAGTGATGGAGTGGGCAGCTGGGCTGTGACTTACAGGCCAGTGGACACATTCATGCAATCCTTCCTTTGTGGTTGTGGTTTTTACTACCAGATTGATGGTTACATATAGTGTATTGCAAAAATGACCACCACTTTTCGAGACCACCATCACTTGTGATGGTGAATGACTTCTTGTGAGATCTGGATGTTTAAAAGTGTGAAGCACCTTGCTCTCTCTTGCTCCTGATTTTGCCATGTAGCATGCTTGCTGCCCCTTATCCTTCTGCCATGATATGATTTGGATCTGAGTCCCCCTCCAAATCTCATGTCAAATTGTAATCCCAAATGTTGGAGCTGGGGCCTGGTGGGAGGCGATTGGATCATTGGGGCAGTTTTTCATGGTTTAACACCATTTTCCTTGGTGCTGTCATCATGATAGTGATGAGATCTGGTTGTTTAGAAACATGTACCACCACGCCTCCTTCCTTCTGCTCCGGTCATGTGAAGTGATGGCTTTCCCTTTGCCTTCGCCATGATTGTAAGTTTCCTGAGGCCTCCCCAGAAGTCAAGCAGATGCTGCCATGCTTCATAGACAGCCTGCAGAACTGTGAGCCAATGAAACCTCTTTTCTTTATAAATTCCCCAATTTCAGATATTTTTTTACAGCAATGTGAGAACAGACTAATACATGCCCTGACTGTAAGTTTCCTGACACCTCCTCAGAAGCCAAGCAGATGTCAGCATTATGCTTCCTGTATAGTCTACAGAACCATGAGTCAATTAAAACTCTTTTTTTTATAACTTACTCAGTCTCAGGTATTTCTTTATAGCAATGCAAGAATAGCTTAATATACATGGTCAATGGGTTATATCTGTTTTTACAAAAGAGGAAACTAATGCTCAGAGAAGGAATGTAATTTGCCCAAGGTGTAGTTAGCAGATGGATTTGAAGGTAAGTTTGCTTGACTTAAATGACTATCATTAGGTAGCTCTTGGAAATGTAGGCTTCTTGTCACAGTATGTACCTTTCAAAACTGTATGGTTGGACAAATCTATGCATACTATTTAATATTCTTTTAATCTTGGCCTCCAAGTCTTACATGGAACTTCAGATCCATAAGAAATTTCCAAGCAATTATTATTTCCACATTTCAGTTTAGAACAGCATTTCCCTGTTTTTGTATTAGGGGACAGACTTCTAAATTTTCAAACATGCCTTTCAGTCATCTGTCTTCTAAACTATATCCTCCAGCATAAACTATGTCCTCAATAAAACCTATTATATTTTATACAAATATTTCTTCTGCACCTCTTTGTGTCCATCTGTGTCCTAAGCTCTGGAGAGGCAAAGACGAATAAAGTAGTCTATTCTTTCAAGGAGTCACATTTTAGTGAAGACAAAAAATATACACATAATTTTTTAAAACCACACACAACTCATAAATAAAATATGGAAGTGTTAAATGGAGTACTAAAACTAGTCTGGTGAGTGAAGGGGTAAAGTGATCAGAAGGTTTCCTTGGAGGAGGCCTAAACTAAGTCTCAAAGGAGTTCACCTGGCTGGGTGGGGTTGAGTGGGGTTGAGTGAGTACAGTAGACAAGGGTCAATAAATGCTGTAATGTATAAACTCTCAAAGTTCAGGAGCCAATATAGTAAAAGTTTATATGTTGTTCATGTTAGAGTTTGATGCAGACATTTCTGTTGAGAGGGTGAGTGTGAGGCTCTGTCCCTAAAGTTATTGAGAGATCAAGGCTGACAGATGGTCTGCATCTTGGATACAGACGCCTTCTGATGTCTCATTGACATCCAGTAGGGAGAGAAGACAGGATGTAGAGAGCACATGTGCATCTTAACCACTTCCCTATGCATCACTTCCTTGAAGGCTGCATTGGTGAGCCTAACCACATGGCCTGACCGTGAGGATGGGGACTTTGTTTTGTTAACTGCTGTATTCCCCACAAAAGGAGCAGTAAACACATTAAATGCACAAGAAATGTTTGTCAAATTTATTTGTGATTGAATGTATCTTTGCACTATTAGTACAGCATCTACCACACAGTGCCATTCTATAAATATTGGTAGAAATGAAGTATAGTTTTCTATCTTTTCTTTTTACCTATGTTAAAAATTATTAAAATGTACTAAAAATCTAACACACTGGAGTATATTAATTTCTCAGTTATGAACCCCAGAATTATGTATGACAGGTTAGAAAAATTCTGGGAAATATTTGTTTGTATGGGCACCAAAGTGGAACTTTAGCTCTATCAGCAATAGAATCCTTCCTTCTTTCTCTTCCTCCCTCCCTCCCTCCCTCCTTCCTCACCTCTCTTTCTCTCTTTTCCTCCTTTCCTTTCTTCCATTTCTATAGACCTGAACATATTCCATAGTGCTTCTGTCCTATCTGTTTGGGGGAATACAGAGATTTGCTGGACACAACTTTTGCTTTACAAAAGGAATCTAGACATATTACCAAGAACAAGAACACAAGGCAAACAGTGACAAACACCACATTAGAGCCATAGATAGAACCACCCACTTACCTAGTCTATGTGGCTGAAGAGGGGCTGGCTCAAAAACACCTCCCACATCAGCTGTACCTTTTCGCCATCTGGAGTATCTGGTACACCTACAGTTCAGGTGCCACACTCCACTTCGAGTTTCAGCGAGAAGAAAGTGGCAGAGGAGATGACTGGGTGAAAGCCTTCTACTGGCAAAGCCATTATTTTCACATCAACATCTTACATCTCCCAAGGGATATTTCTGGTCATAAATATGTACCTGAAAGGGATACTTCTCATGAACCATCTTCTTGATTGCCAGGCCCAAGGATTAGAATTGCACATATCAGAAGGATAATTTTCACTCCCTTTAAAAAGCAAATTACCTATAAGGCATATAAATAGCTGTTCCCACAGAGGCAGCTGAGTTTGGAGAACATACTACCAGCAGGGGTTATTGATATTTTTATGTGATCAGGAAAACTGCCTTAAACAAATTTTCCTTCCTAGTGAGACATTCATCAGTCAGGCCATCAAGTCAAAAAGGCCCAAGTTCTCAAGAACCTTGTATTACATGGATCATGAAATTCTTTAGCAACTTGAGGAATATGATGTTCTTGTAGTTCTGGGAATTTGTATTCTGTAACAAGTAGTACAGGGCCCATTTATGGTTCCCAAGAGCACCAAGGTAAATGTCAAGTTAATATCATTAGAAAAAAATAAAAAAAGACTCCCACATTTATCTTTTACGAATAAAGGCAATTTCATCAGTAAGGCAATAAGGACAGAAAACATATCTGGCTGACATATTAGTTGAGTGGTTGTCTATGTTTTTAATTTCAAAGAAACTCAGAAAGAACATGGAATATCTTCAATTGTGATCATTCAGCTAGCTGTAGGGGAGTCAAAACTCCACCTCCATCCTCTGTGGGTTCTGCCTGGACGCTAAAGTTCAGTCGATATAGACAGATTAACAGGAGAAAAACATACAAATTTATTTAATACAAGTTTACATGACACAGAAGCCTTCATAAGAAAATGAAGACCCCAAAAAAGCAGCTAGAGCCACTCACTTGCATACTGAATTGGACAACGAACACGGTTGCAAATATAATGAGGCAAAGGGGCCTCGGCTAGGGTAGTTAATTGGGTAAAGAAGTGACTAAGAAGATAAGGGTTAGTTTAACAAGGTCAACTTGTGGAGCCCTCTCTTGGCTTCAACTTTCTGTTCTTGATGATAAGAGCATTGCTTTTATAGGGAGCTCGTCTTTCAAATGGGAATGCCACCTCCTGCTTTTAAGAAACACAAAAATGGTCAGAAGGATCTTTTTGCACCTACTGTTTTTTAAGTACCTTGAACAGCAATAATTATGATGCCAGAGCAGCATATTTTGGGGATGGCGTATTCTTAACTCCTTCATCACCAATAACTACATTGCAAGCATTTCAAAGAGGATCTTCACTGTTTTCATCTCTAGCCTCTTTCTACTCTTCCAAGTGAGTTGACTTCTATTTTTATGATGTTGTTTTCACTATGTGAACCAAATTATTAGTGTCACTCAGGAAAAGTCACTAAATGGCATTTATTTACTTTAAGGCTGATAGGAAATACAAATAGTAATTTAGCTGAGAAGAAATGTGTCTGTTTTCCTGCAAACTGTTGTATAATAATGCTCAGTTGGGAGGTAATGGGTAAACTGCAGTCATTCCTTCAAGAAACCCAACCTGCCTTCCATAGACCTACTTAGCAAAAGCAGCAAGAGCTGCCCATTCCTTGAAGCTGTGGCTCCTGTGACTCTAAGATAATTCTTCCTGGAACTTGTTTCTAATCCAGGATACTATTGAGATGCCCCTGAAGGTTCCTTAATAAACAGTCTAAAGGTATTCATTTTATTAGGATTAGAAAGTGAATCTATATTTTAGGAGCCAGACTAAATAATGACAAACATTCAGAGTCACATTTTTCATTTATTAGAATGACAACTTTCCAGGTTATGTGGTGATTCAGAGATCTGAATCTGAATTTCCATTCTGCCACTTACCAGCTATCTGCCTTTGGATGTCTTGCTAAACTGCTCTGGGTTTCACTCAGGTGCTGATTTTTAAAGTAAAAAAAAGAATGTTTTCCTTTTTGACTTCAAAGTATGTTTTATGACAAGAAATAAGAAAAAGAATGTAAACATGACATTTAAACTATAAACTATTATTAAGATAATTCAATAAATAGGGTGCGTGTATGACTGCTTATGTTTACATCTGTGTGGTGATAAATCCTATTTGCTCTATATATTTAAAATAACTAAGACTAGATAAAACAAACCACAATATCTTTTTGTCTCCATAATTTTTAGCTCCGGAAGTATGTTGATTTGGAAGCAAATTAACCTGATGCTTGGAGATCTCAATGACTGCTTGCTGTGTTAAAGTGGCTTGGGATAAAACTTGAGTTAATACTACTCAAGATTTCTCTTCCTCTCAAGAAAGAGAAGATGATCAGTTTCAGAGATGGCACATTTGGAGACAATGTCTTGCCTCTTCATTAAAAGCTTGGACAAAATTTTCATAGAGTTTATGTGCCTAAAGCACAGATGCACAGACGTTATGAGGGCAAACAAGTGTCTTTCACTGAAGAGGGCTTTTAGTGTCTCTCAATAAACCGCCTCAGTAAATTAATTTATTAACATTAATGTATAGATTCCTACATGAGATCAACAAACTGACTTTTTAAAAAATGGAAAGAGTCAAATTTGGTCTACATTCCTCTAAATGATGAATTTTACTAACTTTTAGTTACTGAAGTAACCAGTTTTGGAGTATCAGATAACTTCAGTCAGAATATAAATTTGGTAGATCAAAGATCTGGCTCTTGATAAAGTAAGATAAACAAAGATACAAGTTCTTTAAAAAGAGGTCATATCCAGAAGATACTTGCATTCATATGTTTCGCACAGCACTATTTACATTATCAAAAATATAGAATCAGCCTAAGGGTCCATCAACCATCAATGGATGACTGGGAAAAAAAATGTCATATAAGTGGCTGACAAGATGACCGAATAGGAATAGCTCCGGTCTACAACTCCCAGCAAGATCAACACAGAAGGCAGGTGATTGCTGCATTTCCAACAGAAGTATCTGGCTCATTTCATCGGGACTGGTTAGACAGTGGCTACAGCCCCCAGAGGGTGAACCAAAGCAAACTCAGAAAGTCCAAGGGGTCGGGGAACTCCCTCCCTGGGCCAAGGGAAGCCATGAGGGACTGTGCCCTGAGGAACGGTGCATTCCAGCCCAGATACTATGCTTTTCCCACAGTCTTTGCAACCTGCAGACCAGCAGATTCCGTTGGGTGCCTACACCACCAGAGCCCTGGGTTTCAAGCACAAAACTGGGTGGCGTTTGGGCAGACACTGAGCTAGCTGCAGGAGTTTTTTTTCATACCTCAGTGGCACCTGAAATGCAAGACAGAACCATTCACTGCCTTGGAAAGGGGACTGAAGCCAGGGAGCCAAGTGGTCTAGCTCAGTGGATCCCACCCTGATGGAACCCAGCAAGCTAAGATTCACTGGCTTGAAATTCTCGCTGCCAGCACAGCAGTCTGAAGTTGACCTGGGACACTTGAGCTAGGTGCGGGGAGGGGCATCTGCCATTACTGAGGCTTGAATAGGCAGTTTTCCCCTCACAGTGTAAACAAAGCTGCCAGCAAGTTCGAACTGGCTGGAGCCCACCACAGCTCGCAAAGCCACTGTAGCCAGACTGGCTTTCTAGATTCCTCCTCTCTGGGAAGGGCATCTCTGAAAGAAAGGCAGCAGCCCCCATCAGGGGCTTATAGATAAAACTCCCATCTCCCTGGGATGGAGCACCTGGGGGAAGAGGCGGCTGTGGGCACAGCTTCAGCAGACTTAAAGGTTCCAGCCTGCCGGCTCTGAAGAGAGCAGTGAATCTCCTAGCACAGCACTGAAGCTCTGCTAAGGGACAGACTGTCTCCTCAAGTGGGTCCCTGAGCCCCGTGCCTCCTGACTGGGAGACACCTCCCAGCAGGGGTCGACAGACACATACAGGAGAGCTCTGGCTGGCATCTGGCAGGTGCCCATCTGGGAAGAAGTTTCCAGAGGAAGGAACAGGGAGCAATCTTTGCTGTTCTGCAGCCTCCACTGGTGATACCCAGGCAAACAGGGTCTGGAATGGACCTCCAGCAAACTCCAGCAGACCTGCAGCAGAGAGGCCTGTTAGAAGGAAAACTAACAAACAGAAAGGAATAGCATCAACATCAACGAAAAGGACATTCACACAAAAACCCCATCCAATGATCACCAAATCAAAGACCAAAGGTAGATAAATCCATAAAGATGAGGAAAACCCAGCTCAAAAAGGCTGAAAATTCCAAAAACCAGAATGCCTCTTCTACTCCAAAGGATTACAACTCATCACCAGCAAGGGAACAAAACTGGATGGAGAATGAGTTTGATGAACTGACAGAAGTAGGCTTCAGACGGTGGATAATCACAAACTCCTCTGAGCTAAAGGAGCTTGTTCTAACCCAATGCAAGGAAGCCAAGAACCTTGAAAAAAGGTTAGAGAAATTGCTAACTAGAATAACCAGAATAGAGAAGAACATAAATGACCTGATGGAGCTGAAAAACACAGCACGAGAACTTCGTGAAGCATACACAAGTATCAATAGCCAAATCGATCAATTGGAAGAAAGAATATCAGAGATTGAAGATCACTGAATGAAATAAAGTGTGAAGACAAGATTAGAGAAAAAAGCGAAAAAGAACAAACAAAACCTCCAAGAAATATGGGACTATGTGAAAAGGAGAACCTATATTTGGTTGGTGTACCTTAAAGTGATGGGGAGAATGGAATCAATTTGGAAAACACTCATCAAGATATTATCCAGGAGAACTTCCCCAACCTAGCTAGACAGGCCAACATTCAATTCAGAAAATACAGAGAACACCACAAAGATACTCCTTGAGAAGAGCAACCCCAAGACACATAATCGTCAGATTTACCAAGGTTGAAATGAAGGAAAAAATGTTAAGGGCAGCCAGAGAGAAAGGTCGGGTTACCCACAAAGGGAAGCCCATCAGACTAACAGTGAATCTCTCTGCAGAAACCCTACAAGCCAGAAGAGAGTGGGGGCCAATATTCAACATTCTTAAAGAAAATAATTTTCAACCCAGAATTTAATATCCTGCCAAACTAAGCTTCATAAGCAAAGGAGAAATAAAATCCTTTACAGACAAGCAAATGCTGAGAGATTTTGTCACCACTAGGCCTGCCTTACAAGAGCACCTGAAGGAAGCACTAAACATGGAAAGGAAAAACTGGTACCAGCCACTGTATAAACATAACAAATTGTAAACACCATTGACACTATGAAGAAACTGCAACAACTAATGGGCAAAATAACCAGCTAGCATCATAATGACAGGATCGAATTCACACATAACAATATTAACCTTAAATGTAAACAGACTAAATGCCCCAACTAAAAGACATAGACTGGCAAATGGAATAAAGAGTCAAGACCCATCAGTGTGTTATATTCAGGAGACCCATCTCATGTGCAAAGACACACACAGACTCAAAATAAATGGATGGAGGAAGATTTACCAAGCAAATGAAAAAAAAAAAAAAAAAAAAGCAGGGGTTGCAATCCTAGTCTCTGATAAAACAGACTTTAAACCAACAAAGGTCAAAGAAGGCAAAGAAAGCCATTACATAATGGTAAAGGGATCAATGCAACAAGAAGAGCTACCTATCCTAAATATATATGCACCCAACACAGGAGCACCCAGATTCATAAAGCAAGTTCTTAGAGACCTACAAAGAGACCCAGACTCCCACACAATAATAGTGGGAGACTTTAACACCCCACTGTCAATATTAGACCAACAAGACAAAAAATTAGAAAGGATATTCAGGACCTGAACTCAGCTTTGGACCAAGCAGACCTAATAGATATCTACAGAACTCTCCACCTCAAATCAACAGAATATACATTCTTCTCAGCACCACATCAGACTTCCTCTAAAATTGACCACATAATTGGAAGTAAAACACTCCTCAGCAAATGCAAAAGAAGGGAAACCATAAAAATAAGTCTCTCAGATCACAGTGCAATCAAATTAGAACTCAGTATTAACTCACTCAAAACCTCACAACTACATGGAAACTGAACAACCTGCTCCTGAATGACTACTGGGTAAATAACGAAATTAAGGCAGGAATAAATAAGTTCTTTGAAACCAAAGAGAACAAAGACACAACATACCAGAATCTCTAGGACACAGCTAAAGTAGTGTTTAGAGGGAAATTTATAGAACTAAATGTCCATGGGAGAAAGTGAGAAAGATAAAAAATTAACGCCGTAACATCACAATGAAAAGAACTAGAGAAGCAAGAGCAAACTAATTCAAAAACTAGCAGAAGACAGGAAATAACTAAGATCAGAGCAGAACTGAAGGAGATAGAGACATGAAAAACACTTCAAAAAAATCAATAAAACCAGGAGCTGGTTTTTGGAAAAGATTCACAAAATAGTTGGACTGCTAGCCAGATTAATAAAGAAGAAAAGAAGGAAGAATCAAATAGACACAATAAAAAATAAAGCGGATATCACCACTGATCCCACAGAAATACAAACTACCCTCAGAGAATACTATAAACACCTCTACGCAAATAAACTAGAAAATCTAGAAGAAATCGATAAATTCCTGGACACATACACCCTCCCAAGAATAAACCAGGAAGAAGTCAAATCCCTGAATAGACTAATAACAAGTTCTGAAATTGAGGCAGTAATAATAGCCTACCAACAAGCCCAGGACCAAATGGATTTACAGCTGAATTCTACCAGAGGTACAAAGAAGAGCTGGTACCATTCCTTCTGAAATGTTCAGTTATATCTTTTTCAAACAATAGAAAAAGAGAGATTCTTCCCTAACTCATTTTATGAGACCAGCATTATCCTGATACTAAAACCTGGCAGAGACACAACAAAAAAAGAAAATATCCAGCCAATATCCCTGATGAACATCAATGTGAAAATCCTCAGTAAAATACTGGCAAACAGAAGCCAGGAGCACATCAAAAAGCTTATCCATCACGATCAAGTCAGCTTCATCCCTAGGATGCAAGGCTGGTTCAACATACACAAATCAATAAACGTAATCCATCACATAAACAGAACCAATGACAAAAACCACGTGATTATCTCAATAGATGCAGAAAAGGCCTTCGATAAAATTCAACATTCCTTCATGCTAAAAACTCTCAATAAACTAGGTATTGATGGGATGTATCTCACAATAATAAGAGCTATGTATGACAAACCCACAACGAATATCATACTGAATGGGCAAAACCTGGAAGCATTCCATTTGAAAACCAGCACAAGACAAGGATGCACTCTCTCACCACTCCTATTTAACATAGGAAGTTAAATAGGAAGTTCTGGCCAGGGCAATCAGGCAGGAGAAAGAAATAAAGGGTATCCAAATAGAAAGAGAGGAAGTCAAATTGTCTCTGTTTGCAGATGACATGATTGTATATTTAGAAAACCCCATCGTCTCAGCCCAAAATCCCCTTAAGCTGACAAGCAACTTCAGAAAAGTCTCAGTATACAAAATCAATGTGCAAAAATCACAAGCATTCCTTTACACCAATGATAGACAAACAGAGAGCCAAATCATGAGTCAACTCCCATTCACAATTGCTACAAAGAGAACAAAATACCTAGGAATACAACTTACAAAGGATGTGAAGGACCTCTTCAAGGAGAACTACAAACCACTGCTCAGTGAAATAAGAGAGGACACAAACAAATGGAAAAACATTCCATGCTCATAGAAAGGAAGAATCAATATCCTGAAAATGGCCACACTGTTCAAAGTAATTTATAGATTCAATGCTAGCCCCATCAAGCTACCATTGACTTCTTCACAGAATCAGAAAAAACTACTTTAAATTTCACATGGAACCAAAAAAGAGCCTGTATAGCCGAGACAGTCCTAAGCAAAAAGAATAAAGCTGGAGGCATCACACTACTTGACTTCAAACTATACTACAAGGCCACAGTAACCAAAACAGCATGGTACTGGTACCAAACAGATATATAGACCAATGGAACAGAAAAGAGGCCTCAGAAATAATGCCGCACATCTACAATCATCTGATCTTTGACAAACCTGACAAAAACAAGCAATGGGGAAAGGATTCCCTATTTAATACATGGTGCTGGAAAAACTGGCTAGCCATATGCAGACAACTGAAACCTGACCCCTTCCTTACACCTTATACAAAAATTAACTCAAGATGGATTAAGGACTTAAACATAAGACCTAAAACCATAAAAACCCTAGAAGAAAACCTAGACAATACAATTCAGGGCATAGGTCCTAGCAAAGACTTCATGACTAATTCACCAAAAGCAATGGCAACAAAAACCAAAATTGACAAATTGGATCTAATTAAACTAAAGAGCTTCTGCACAGCAAAAGAAACTATCATCAGAGTGAACAGGCAACCTAGAGAATGGGAGAACATTTTTGCAGTCTATCCATTTGACAAACGGCTAATATACAGAATCTACAAGAAACTTAAACAAATTTACAGGAAGAAAACTCCATCAAAAAGTGGATGAAGGATATGAACAGACACTTCTCAAAAGAAGATATTTATGTGGCCAAGAAACATATGAAAACAAAGCTCATCATCACTGGTCATTAGAGAAATGCAAATCAAATCCACTATGAGATACCATCTCACACCAATTAGAATGGTGATCATTTGAAAGTCAAGAAACAACAGATGCTGGAGAGGATGTGGAGAAATAGGAACGCTTTTACACTGTTGGTAGGAGTGTAAATTAGTTCAACCATTGTGGAAGACAGTGTGGCGATACCTCAAGGATCTAGAACCAGAAATATCATTTGATCTAGCAATCCCATTACTGGGTATATACCCAAAGGATTATAAATCATTCTCCTATAAAGACACATGTACATGTATGTTTATTGCAGAACTATTCACAATAGCAAAGACTTGGAACCAACCCAAATGCCCATCAATGATAAACTGGGTAAAGAAAATGTGGCACATATATCCCATGGAATACTATGAAGTCATAGAAAAGGATGAGTTCATGTCCTTTGCAGGGACATGGATGAAGCTGGAAACCATCATTCTCAGCAAACTAACACAGGAACAGAAAACCAAACACTGCGTGTTCTCACTCATAAGTGGGAGTTGAACATTGAGAACACATGGACACAGGGAGGGGAACATCACATACCGGGGCCTGTTGGGGGGTGGGGGGCTAGGGGAGGGATAGCATTAGGAAAAATACGTAATGTAGATGACGGGTTGATGGGTGCAGCAAACCACCATGGCACGTGTATACCTATGCAACAAACCTGCACGTTCTGCACATGAATCCCAGAATTTAAAGCGTATTTTTTAAAGTTCTTGTTGGTGCCCAAGGTCCGAAGCGGGCCGAGGTGGCAGGGGACTGGTATGTCAGCACTGCCCCGAGTGTGCACACACCTAGCCGGGCTGTGTCAGTGCTGAGGCTCGGCCCCAACCCTGCTCCGAGATCCAAGCAGGCACCGGGAGTGGGGAGAGGCTAGGCAGCAGGAGCAGACACCCACGAGCCTGCAAGGGCAAGGGGAGGCCCCTGGGCCCCCGAGGGTGCAGAGTGCAGAGACTCCAGGGTCCTGCACCTGGGAGGGTGGGCTCCCACCTGCTCCGTGGAGCATTCAGGCAGCTCCGGTCAAGTCTCCTCACAGCCCGGGGCAGGGGCTCCAGGTCCTCACTGCACCCGGGTGGCACCTGGGGCAGGGGTGATGTCGCCACAAGTTCTTCCTGTGGCGCCAGCACTTGGGAATGGCCCGGGGCTTCCTCTCACCCTGCTCGAAGCCCTGGCCAGTGGGAAAGCCTCGGGAGTAGATTGCGGGCCCCAGGCCCAGCCTTCCAGAGAGCGTCAGGCTCGGCGATCACTCCGATGCTGGGCGGACCCGGGCAGTCCCGCGCAGAGCCTCCTCCCGAGGCGCAGGAACTTGGTGCCATCGGCCGGGTGGGCGCGGTGGCCTGGCCGCTGGCTGGGTTCGCGAAGAGGGTGCAGCTCCCACTTCCTGCCTCGGCCCCGAAGCCCGGCCCCAGCTCCAGGTCTCCAGCCTGGCCCCCGCACTCCATGTCCCCGGCCTGGCCCCCGCACTCCATGTGCAGGTGCGGCACCGTCCCAGGCCCAGCTCCCCGTGACGTCCCCTCGAGGCCCGCCCCTCCGTGCCCGACTGCCTTACTACCCCGCTGGCAGGTGACTCAGCCCGGCCCCATCACTGCAGCCCCCAGGGCGGCGGGCTCCGGAGACTGTCTGCCGCCTCCGTACACCCCCCCGCAGCGCCGGCGGGCCACACCGGTGGCAAGTGGCCAGGGTCCAGAGTGGAGAAGGCTCCGGGCCTGGGGTGGGGAGTGGAGGGGGTCCCGCCAGGAGGGATCCACCCTGCCGCACGAGGGTGGGGGCGGTGCAGTCAGCTGCCTTGGGGACACGGCGCACAGGGGACGCGTGGCACAGGGGTCCCACCGCCGCCACTGCTGCTCCTACAGCCTCTCCCGCCGCCACCGCTTGTGCCTTCCCGCTGCAGCCGGCGCGACGACAGCGGCCGCTCAGGACTGCCTGCTGCTGCCATCCACAGGACACAGTCACTCCACTTCTAGGTGTCTAGAAGGGAAACGAAAGTACTTTTCCACAAAAAGGCATTAATGTTTCTAGCAGCATTATTCATAATAGCCAAAAAGTGGAAACAAATGTACAGTAATGGGTAACTAGATAAACAAATCTAGCCTAATTTTACAATGAGAGATTATCTGGCAATGATAGAAGTACTAATGCAGGCTATGAAAATGATAAGTCTCAGATACATGCTAAATTAACGAAGGTATATGGAAAACAGGAAATATTGTATGATTGCATTCATATAAAATGTCCCCAAAAGGCAAATATATAGAGACGGAAGGCGGAGCAGTGGTTACCTGGGTATGGCGTCAAAAGGGGGATTGACTCCAAATGAACACAGGGAACTTTTAGGTAGATGATAGAAAGGTTCTCAGGTCAGATTTTCATGATAGCTGCATAACTATAAACTTACTAAAAATCGTTAAATTATGGAGTGCAGTGGCTGAATTTTATGGTATGTAAATTCTAGCTCAATAAAGTTATATATGTATATATAAAACAGTAAGGGGTAGTGGGTGAGGCAGAATAGATGAAACAAAATTGATGTATTTACAATTGTTGAAGCTGGCTGATTTACAACGTGGGCCCATTCTACTAATTCTTCTACATTTATGCCTGCCTGAATATTTTTATAACGAAAAAAGTTTATTAGAATTTAATATTAAAACAAAATTGATAAAACAAAAGCCTTGGGCATGGTGGCTCACACCTGTAATCTCAGCACTTTGGTAAATTAAGGCAGAGGAATCACTTGAGCCCAGGAGTTTGAGACCAGCCTGGCAATATAGTGAAACCCCATCTCCATATTAAAAAATAAAAATTAGCCAGATATCATGGCAAGCAGCTATGCTCCCAGCTACTCGGGAGGCTGAGGCGGAAGGATCAGCCTCAGGTGTTAGAGGCTGCAGTGTTAGAGGCTGAGGCGGAAGGATCAGCTCAGGTGTTAGAGGCTGCAGTGAGATGTGACTGCACCATTGCACTCCAGTCTAGGTGACAGAGAAAGACCCTGTCTCAAAACCAAACAACAACAACAACAACAAAACAACCACATCAGCCTGATTTTCCACACTTCTGCTGTCTAAAGTGTAACTACCTCTCTTTACAGAGACATAATAGCAGCCCTCCAGTGTCTCATTAGATAAATCAACCACGAATTAACAAAGCCAATTGAATTCCACAAATTTTAATTGAGCATCAACGATAGGCAGGGTTTTGTCTTGACGCTTAACATATTTTTGTTTCTTCATTGGTTGGAGCAGATATTCATGTTGTTGTTTTTAATTTGGTGATTTTTGCTCTTTTTCTCTGAAGTTTTATTATCGTCAATAGTATAAATTTAGAAACATTCTGTTCTCTCTTTCTAGATTGTCTACCCTTCCCATATTTTGCCTGTAAATAATAGAAAATTTTACCTCTGTAATTCAAAACATCTAATGACTAAGTAAAATACTTTGTGATGTGGTAAGATAATTGGGTTCTGGGAAAAGTAATGAGCCCCGCGAGGTGATGTCCAGTAGGGGCAGTAACTCAACGCTACCCTCTGAGTAACAACAAGGTCTCACTTTCTAAGGCCGATTTACTCTATCTTAAGATGACCTGGGTGAATCCTGCCCTTCAAAGGGTAATATACTCACTGAAGTAGCCAGTCCTAATTGTAGCTTCACCTATTTGAAAATCTTGAATGGAATAGAAAGAAAGAGAAACAGTGTTAAAATGGTTCTTTTTTTTTTTTTTTGAGACAGAGTCTCGCTCTGTCACCCAGGCTGGAGTGCAGTGCCACAATCTTGGCTCACTGCAAGCTCCACCTCCTGGGTTCATGCCATTCTCCTGCCTCAGCCTCCCAAGTAGCTGGGACTACGGGTGCCCGCCACCACGCCCGGCTAATTTTTTTTTTTGTATTTTTAGTAGAGACGGGGTTTCATCGTGTTAGCCAGGATGGTCTTGATCTCCTAACCTCGTGATCCGCCCGCCTCGGCCTCCCAAAGTTAGAATGTTTTATATTACCTGCTTCCTATGAAAATAGAATCACCTACAATAAGGCATTTGGGATATTACATGCATAGACTTGATAGAGACAATGTATTTGGGGAAAGTGATTACAACCAAGGGAAGGGTAAATCATTTCTTTTGACAGTCCCTATTGATTACCCGGCCCCAAACAGCAGTAACTTCTGGAATTTAGGTACAGTGTCAGAAAAATTAACATAAAGTAAACATACTAACTCTCTATAACCAAACATAAAAGATAAAATTGTAAAAGCTTCCAAAAGCTTATAAAAGGCATGGGAGAATCTCTGAAACATTTATCAAGAAAAGGGCAGGTGTTCCTGAAATTTCCACCCCTCTTACAGTACCTGTCAAAGAACAAGAGCTTAGAACTGAATGTTGAATTTATCAGCACAGCGATATACAAGTATTGTGGTATGTTTAATCAAGGACAAAGAAAATTAAACAGTGAATGTGTGTGCATGTGTGTCCATCTAGTGACTGAAAAAAAACACCATCCCTAAGAGATATGATCATTTATGTTATTAGAAAAGTGGAGTACATAGTAAAGTAGGAAAAATATTCAGGTTACCTCACAACCCACATGAAATATCTTCCAAGACTCTCTTAATCTCTTTGCTTTGTTTCACCAAATAACCCTCTGATTATTTAATCTGTATGGAAAAATCACCTTCTCACTTAGAAGGTACCAGGTAACACATACAAGTACGTTGCTCACTGAAAAGACAGCTTCCATTAAAAATTACAATTGAAATTCTGATTTGTAGATCAGTGTTTGCTCTCAATTTAGCTAGCATTAGTTGTGTGACCTTGAGAAAATCAATTCTCTGTGAAGAAAATCAATTTCTTCTCTTGTACAATTACAACATGAAATTCGGTCAGTATTCCCCCAACTGTCCCTCTCAGAATAAAAGTCTTAGCAAAGTGCCCAGTCTATTAGAATAACTGGACATCCACCTTCAGCAATGTGACTATTCTGTTTCTATATGATATTGTAATGGTAAATACATGTTATTATGTAACTGACGGAACCCATAGAATGTATAACCCAAAGAGTGAACCCTAATGTAAACTATGAAATTTTAGTTAATAATAATGCATCAATCTTGGCTCATTAATTGTAACAAATGTACCACATTAATGCAAAATGTCAGTAATAGTGGGAAGCTAGGGGTGGTGGCAGGTTAAGAAGATAGGCTTATCTTCTTAACTTAAGGCTGGGGGTGTGGTAGCTCACCCCTGTAATCCCAGTACTTTGGAAGGCTGAGGCGGGCGGATCATTTGAGGTCAGGAGTTTGAGACCAGCCTGGCCAACATACTGAAGCCCCACCTCTACTAAAAATACAAAAATTAGCCGGACAGTAGTGGCATGTACCTGTAATCCCAGTTACTCAGGAGGCTGAGGCAGGAGAATCATTTGAGCTTGGGAGGTGGAAGTTGCAGTGAGCGGAGATCGCACCACTACACTCCAGTTGGGGGTGACAGAGTGAGACCCTGTCTCAAAAAAAAAAAAAAAAAAATATATGAGAATTCTGTTCTTTTTGTCCAAACTTTCTGTAAATCTAAAACTGCACATACACACACTATTAATTTTTTTAAAAAGGTGTTCAATGTATAAACGATTTTATGGCCAAGTAATTTTTGGAGATACTTCCTATAGTTTGTGATTCTCTTTGTGATTCATATAGAATACTAGGTATGACTGGGAAATTCTGCAGTAAGAAAAGTATGCTTAATATTATTTATCCTAGCATTTCCTAAACTTATCTGATCATGGACATTTTCCCCCAAGGGAAAATGATTAACATCCTGGGGAACTCGTGTTTCAGAGCATTCTTAAGATTCTTTCCAAATCTGGAAGTCTGGTTTTGTCTGTATTATGAACTTGTTTAGTAGAAATCAGACGTCACCAAATGATCCTATGGAATCAAAATGAGAGCCAGGCTGTGGGCCCCAGTGGCTCCAGAAGAGCACGTTGGTGCCTTGTGAACTGTATTAGTCTGTTTTCGTGCTACTGATAAAGACATACCCGGGACTGGGCAATTTGAAAAAGAAAGAGGTTTAAGGGACTCACAGTTCCACGTGGCTGGGGAGGCCTCAGAATCATGGCAGAGGGCAAAAGACAGTCTCACATGGTGGCAACCAAGAGAAGAGAACTTGCCTGCGGAAACTCCCCTTTATAAAACCATCAGATCTCGTGAGACTTATTCACTAACAGGAGAACAACGCGGGAAAGCCCCACCCCCAGGATTCAATTACCTTTCATCAGGTCCCTTCCACAACACATGGAAATTGTTGGAACTACAATTCATGATGAGATTTGGGTGGCGACACAGCCAAACCATATCATGAGCCCTACCTTTTCAGCGTCTCAGTGCCCAGTTTTACCACCTGTGAGAGCAAATTTCGTAAATGCCTTTAAGAGAACTTAACAGGTCAGCTACTTATTAAAATATGAAAGAGGTTCTATTCATATCTAAGGTAAAGAAATCTAGTAGCAGTCCACGTATCCCACTGGTTTGTTAAAAATTTGAGAGAATTTCTCAATCAAAACCAGTCCTTATGGGGAAGTTGAGAGGTCAAAGCTGGTGCTGCTGTTTGCATGAAAGGTGGGCGGCATGGCTGCGCGTCTTGAGAGCATTTGTAAACACTCATTTACTGACTTGCTGTTGATTGTTCACTGTGTTCATGTAAATAGTGAAGCACCGGCTTAAACTTACGCTAACACATTTTTTCACTTCAATTTTTATTCTGGCTTCAGAGTATGAAGTAATACTCCCTCTGATTCGAGGAAGAGGAGAAGTGATATTCCCCAGTCCTGCCTCTTCCCCCGCCCTCCACAATTTCCCCAAGCTGAAGCCTCCTTTAGAATTATCAGAAGAGTGTAAGTCAAGGCAAAAGTCCCCAGGCGTCCAGAGAAGGCCCTGGCATGACAACAGCGGCTTCTGTTCATTCTGCGCAGGACTTTTTTTTTTTTTTTTTTTTTTTTGAGATGGAGTCTCACTCTGTCTCCCAGGCTGGAATGCAGTGGTGCAATCTCAGCTCATTGCAACCTCCGCCTCCCAGGTTCAAGCGATTCTCCTGCCTCAGCCTCCCGAGTAGCTGGGATTATAGGTGTGTGCCACTGTGCCCAGCTAATTTTCATATTGTTAGTAGAGACAGGATTTCACCATGTTGGCCAGGCTGGTCTCGAATTCCTGGCCTTGGGTGATCCGCCCGCCTTGGCCTTCCAAAGTGCTGGGATTACAGGCGTGAGTCACCGCGCCCGGCCTCCGTGCAGGACTTTTAGGGGACTTCCAGAAGCACCTTATGGCATCCTATTCTTTCAGTCCAGCCACAGGACATAGCCACTTGGCCACTGGCAATGGCCTTCACCAAGTCCATGTTCCCTCTAGCCATTTCCAACCTTCTTGTGCTTGATCTCTTTATCTTTCTAATCCTTTGATTTAGTACTTGGCTTTAGACTCCAGGTTCAGGCTGTTTTTGCTTTGATGATAGGTTTACTCAGGTGTCCATGGTTCTCACTCTCCAGCACTCTCTACTGGCTTCTTGTCCATGCCTGGTCTCTGATTCCAGCCACCATTATCACGGGTAAGAGGCGCTCTTTTCGTTTATCCTCATTCTCAAGTATGCCCACTGGCCAGGGCCTCCAACAAAGAACTAGAAAATATTTGATAGCTGCCTCCTCACCTTTCCCCCAGTCTCCTGCACAATTTCCTGATAGAGAACTTGGGGATCCACTCTGGAGCTTTGCAAATTGGAGCCTGACAAGGGCTGAGAGACAAAAGGACAAACTCACAGTTATCACGTGCCTGTTGCACCAAAAGCTGTGCTTGTTTTCCATTGAATACTTATAACACCGCCATTTCACAAAGGAGATAACTGAAGCTCACAGAAATTGACTTAACTCTTCCATAGCTAGCAAGGGGCAGAACTACAATTTGAACATCACTGTAGTTGATTCCCAAGCCTATTTCTTCCCTCTCTATCTCAGTGCCTCATTAGAACGCTTAATTCTAATATACAGACATGTGGTCCAAAGTATAGAGAAGCAAATATAATTAAACTTACATTTCACGTTATTTTTGTTACCACTTAATAAATGATAATGAATATTGGGCATATTCTTTCCTTTCCTCATTCATTCACTCAACAAATATCTATTGAGTAACTATTAACTATATGTCAGGCATTGTTCTAAGCACTTGGAATACATCAGTGAAAAACGTGGCAGAAATCCCTATGCCTGCAAAGCTCACATTCTAGTGTGTGAGGAATAGAAAATAAGCAATAAACACAATAATAAAAAAGAAAATTGTATAGTATATTGAAAGGTGATAAATGGACTGGAGAGAAGAACTGGAGCAGAGAAGGGTATGGGTTAGGAGGTGATTCTGTTTCTAAACAGAGTGGTGATTGAGAAGATGTCATTTGAACAAAGACTTGGTGGAAGACTTCCCAAGGACATTGGTGTGGAGAGTGAGCCATGTGTGCTAGGGGGAGGGACAGGGAGTAATACAGAGACACTGGCTTGTGAAGGCCATTGAAAGGGCTTTTCCTTTTACTTTACTAAAATAGGGAGCCACTGAGTGTGCTTGAGCAAAAGAGTGATGGATGTAAGTTAAAAGGATTGCTGCACTGAGAACAGACTGAGATTGTCTGAATATCTAATTTATGGTTGCACATTCACTGTATCTCATTAGGTTAAGGTTAGAGAGAATTTAACAAGATCAAGATAATGGCAAAAGTTCATTATGCTGAGATGGGCCACAGAGAAGAGCTGACTGTAAGTGAAGCCTAGAATTAATGTCGTGATGAATGTAGGACCCAAGGAAAAGAACAGTAATTAGGAAAGAAAAGTGTGGCCTCTGACTGGGGAATCTCAATGTATAACCTCAGCCTGTCTTTTAAGTTTGATTTCCTGGATGTACATCTCTCTTTTCTCCAACTTGTGGAAAGATTTCAGCTTAAGAAATGAAATTTTCTCTAAGGTTTCATTTTTAGTTACGCATTTAAATTCCAATATAAGTGACCAAAAAGAATACCACTTTGGGTCCAATTCATATTTTCTAAGCAGATGCCATTAGTTACGTGAAAGTTTTTCAATATCTGCTGATTGATTCTCTTGTAGTCACTGCTTTCCTTCTCTTTTCACTTAACTAGTTTCACTTAAAGAATCTGAGACAAGATGAATAGAATCCCTTTCCAAATAAATCTGAGAATTTTCTCTCTTGTCCTCTTTCGATGGTACCGGTTCCCTTTCCTCCAGCTTAGAATTCAGAGAGTGAAATAAGAGATTTTTCTCTCTTGAATAGCCAGGCGTATTGCTTTGATGCTAGTTTCCCTCTTATTTAAATGATGAATCTTGTTTATATTTATTAAATATAAATGAAAAATACATTTAATGAGCACCCATTATATTTAAATCACCACACTGGGATTGAAGTATGAACATGAGCCAGGGATGGTGACACGCATTATAGTCCCAGCTACCTGTGAGGCTGAGTGAGGCAAGAGGATTGCTTGAGCTCAGGAGTTCAAGACCAGACTGAGCAACAGAGAAAAACCCATCTCAAAAAAAAAAAAAAAAAAAAAAAGAAAGAAAAAGAAAAGAAATAAGAACATTGGCAGGCATACCCTCTGAGCTCAAAGAGCCAAAGCCAGTGGTAACCTCACGCCAGTGGGAACTTTGTCACTGGACTCTAGTTAAAGGCATTTTCTAATTATTTAACCTATAGCATGGTCCTGCAGAGTTAACTGACTATGAAAGGGGCATTAACCACCTCTCCTTGTTGCACTGGTATTAAGGAATAGGTGAAATAAGACTTTGGAAATATGTACATGTCTAGATACATTATTGCTTGGAGTCACCTTTCACTCTTGGTGGCTTTTTGTGGTCATCCTGATCTTGTAAAATCACTACTGGGATTTCAACTTGCAGGACTATCTTACATATCTGAAAGATTTACAAATAAACCCAGTACATACAAATCCATATTTAAGTAATAAGTCAATAACTAATCATTCATTTTCCAAAAGATTCATAAATGAATACTCTGAGACAAGATCTTCTTAAGTATTAAAAAATATGTTTCAATCCTTTAAATATTCATAAAGGACACATGCCTCTTTAGGGAAGAAGGTATAGAAAGAGGTCCAGTTATACCTGGGATATAGTATTAATTCGTATTAGCTCTACAAGGTGAAAAGGTAACAGCGTTGAAATTGAAGATTCTATGAATCCTATGAATATAAAATCCGTATCACAGAGAATGAAGGCAGTGCATTGTATCAAATAGAGGAAGACAAGGAGAAATTCATTGTCATTCCTCAAGGGCACACTGTGAAGAAAAAGGAGCTGTACTTTTCCACTTCCTTCAACAAAGGGGACAGCTTTCAGATGATATTGTATTTTCTTAACGTCTCTCCTATTTTCTGTGATTGCGTTCATTTTTGTGTGTGAAATAGATAAACATACTTGTGGTAAATGTTACTAATACATAATTTTATCTATTTGCATCTATTATCTGTCTTTTTCTGTAGATATCTCTTTGTGTATATATACAGCATAAAAACTCTGTTCAAGATATGTATTTTACCCAAAAATCTATCCATTTCTAATTCTAGCCCACTCTGCAATCTAGTGTTGTAACGCATAAATCACCTCAAAAGTGAAATATTATTATGGATCTCTTCCACTTTTCCATATATCATATTTCAGGGCACTTCAACAAATGAAATGGCAAAGCCGCTGTTGCTGTCCTAGAGACTGTAGGAAATAAACACACCAGGCACGTGCACGCGCACACACATGCACGCACATGCGCGCACACACACACCCCCCTTTGCCTTCTTCAAGTGTATCATCAATTGATGAGACAAAAACTAAATATATGATCTAATCACTTGACATGGCTAGATTCAGATAAAGCTGCTGCTCTGTCTGCAGAACACAGAAGACACGGGGCACAGCAGGTGAGAGCAGGTGCCTGGATGTCTTGGTATTTCCGAGTAGCAATACCCTCAAACCAATTTTATCACTAGTGTCCAGAAGTAGACACTTCCCTTTCTTCTTTTTCATGCTTTTACTTCATCTGGAAGGAAGCAACCCTGCCTAGCTCCTCCTCTGAAAGATACACCAGCAAGTCCAGGTGTCTGCAGGGCTAGGGCCGCTCAGGTGTCTGTGTCTTCAACACACTCGGTTCCAGGGCCCTTGCGACCAACACGACTCAGCCCTGAATAAAGGTATGCCTCCCTGCAGACTTCCAGCCCAGCTTGGACCCCTCAGGGTGTCAGAGGTCACCAAATGCTCACAATGCATCAACTTCATTTATCCAATGAATGTCATACATCATCTTTTAACTGAAGGGAATTGTAGGGGGAAAACAGGAACAAAATATTTAAACCGAGAGAGTGCCTCATTTCCAAAGAGAGCAGCTGTCACAATTTTAGAGGACCTGGTCTCTCAGCCTCCACCAAGGGCACCCCAGGGTGATACAAGGGAAAAATCCCATTGGACTTACCTGTAAGAATCCCATCAACCACCTCAGTCAGTCGTCTCTTTCAGATCCCCAGGCACTACTTAGGTCCTGAAGCTCTGATCTTACTGTGGTGATTTAGTGGCCTGAAGGAGCATTTGGCAGTGATGACACAGGCTTGGCTCTGAGATGAAGCATATGGCTTGGGAGAGCCTGACTCATTGTTTTCTGATAATGTTTACATGTTAAACCATCAACTCAGATCTGAAATATCACATGTTCCTTGGTGGCCTCTGCATGTGACTGACTCAGTGCTGGAGCTGTGGCTCCATACCAAGACAACCAGAAGGACACCTCTGGTTGCCACATTGGAACCACTACGCCACAGCAGTGCCATGGCTACAGGCACCCGGACTTGTACTGTAGTTCTCCTTTTGGTCCTCTGTGGTGCACTTTTACCTCAATAATAGATTAAATGATTCAAGTGATTAAATAATACAAAGGACCAACTTCTGTGTCACTAGATCTAGGTTCAAATCTCAGCTCCACAACTTAGCAAATGTGAGAACCTGAGCAAAGTACCTAGGCTCTGAGCCTCAGTTTACTCATCTGTAAAATGGGGATGATAATATACCCATATCTTATGTTATCGTATCATATATCCATATATTATCATATTCGTATCCCATATCAATATTGTGAGGAATACATTAGATCACGTACCTAAGCTATTCTTCATGGAGGGTGTCATGATTGGAGTGTAAGAAACGACAGCATTATCAGTGGCAAACCTGCATTCAAACACCATTTCTGTGAGCTGGGTTACAGGGGACTGTATTCCGGCAGATTTACTTAGTAGCTGCAGCTGAATGCATTATACCTGAAATAGACTTTCTACCTGAAAGGGGATACAGCAAGTAAGATTCTAAAATGTGGAATTGGCTGAGTGGAAGAGGCAGGGCTTGGGATAGTGAGGTCTCAGGTATTTCAGGCTGCAAATCTGGTGACTCTTCTTCCGTGGTGGCCGAACATTTGGTCAGATTGTCACCCGCTGTTCTTTGGGATACAGACCATGTGCCGTGGCAGCTTTGCTATTAGGATAAAGAGTGGAAGAAATTCAGAACCCTGGCATATGGCTATAGATTTTTTTTTTTCTGAAGGAGTGGTCTGTACTTAGATCCAAGTTAGCCAGTCTGCAAGTGGAAATGAGAGATCAATGCCTTATCTGTGGCTTGCATTCTAAATTCACTGACAATCCTATATTTGTCAATACTGCTGAGTTTTAAAAAGAAATTTATTCCTACTAAACTGAGCAGGCGGGGACAGTGACAGGAAGTCTGCAGCCTTCATAGATTGGTAACTTAAGACTTTTCCATCCAGGCTCTGAGGATTTCTTCAGACAAATGCACATTGGTATTACACCTGCTATCTCGCCATCATTATTTTGAATGACCTCAAGGCATTGGCCATTAAGCTATGGAATAGAGGACTGGGAAAAGCCCAGAGATCAGCAGTTGTATTAGTTTGTTCTCATGCTTCTAATAAAGACATATCCAGGACTGGGTAATTTATAAAGAAAAGGAGACTTAATGGACTCACACACTTCTACATGACTGGGAAGGCCTCACAATCACGGCAGAAGGCAAAGGAGAAGCAAAGTCACATCTTAAATGGCAGGAAAGAGAGCATGTGCAGGGGAACTCCCCTTTATAAAACCATCAGATCTCATGAGACTTATTCACTGTCCTGAGAACAACAAGGGAAAACCTGCCCCCATGATTCAATTACCTCCCACCGGGTCCCTCCCACAACACGTGGGGATTATGGGAGCTACAATATAAGATGACATTTGGGTGAAGACACAGCCAAACCATATCAGAAGAAGATAAAGGAAAGGAATTTTCCAGCTAAATACCATGTTTAAGTGAAATCTTCGTCTGTGGTTACTTGTATATGGAATTAATTGAGAAATTATTCCAACACTGGAAATTCTGTAACCTTTTGAGGGAATTGTATTGCCGGAGGCTAATAAGAGTCTGTCATTGTTAAACCTCTAAGGTTATTCCTTACCTCAAATTAAGACCAATAGGAAATGGCTCAAAAATATCTGTGGCTTCAAAGGAAGTGATCTTCTATGACACCCATTTCATATGTGGCCATGGATGAAAACAGACAAGGAAGAATCTCTCCAGAAGCAGGACGGGAGGATGCCAGAATGGGTACCCAAGAACAGCACCTCTGACAGAGCACAGGAGTCCTGAGTTTTCCTGCCTGGCAATGTTTGCTGTTGACTTTGGCACTGTCTCTCCTGTGTGACTTCCATTGTTCTCCTTTCTGAGTAGGGGTTAGTATTGCTCCTAATTAAATACTAAATAATGCTTGCAAAGGAGCAGGATAAGTGCATTATTAGTACGTGCAGCCAGGTAGCCAGGTAGCGTTTGCTTCATTGACCTGTCCTTCATCCTTTCTCTCTTCTTTCCCTTCTTCTTTTTTCTGTTATGGAATTAAAATTTGCGTGGATGCAGAGTAGTCATCCTGGGGATCGTTAAAACAGAAGCCACTTGCCAAGGATGAGAGAGGAGAAGCAACTAGAAGGAATCTGGTTCCAGATGACTTCCTTGAGCAGTTTCATCAGCTCTGGACTGATTCTCAACTTCTAGATTCCTTGCCATCTAAAACATTTTTAGTTCCCTGAAGTTGAATTTTTGTGTCAATACCTGTTCGTGACCAAATTCTAACAAACCGTGGCTGGTTGCCAAGTAAAATCAGAGGTTGTGCAAAAGAGAAGAAGGTCAAATATTCTTATTTTGGGAAGCAGTAACTGAATTGATGGAGAAGGCAGTGTGTAGTGCAGGAGGCAAATGTGAGGTTTAGAGGTAGAGGGTACGGTGCCTAGACAAGTTGAGGAGGCAGAAGAATGTGACTGTGTCTGGGGTCAAAATGGCAATTGAGAGGCAAGAATGATGGTCAAAAGGATAGATAAGGCCAAGGAGGGGCAGTAGTGCTCTTAGCTAAAAGACCCTCAGGGCAGACTAGGACCTGTCTCCAGCAAGACGCGCTCTATTTTAGCTCAGCTCCATTCTAGCAAGCATCCCTTAGTGCACATTGGCAATCATAGATGGAAGAGTCAGAAGGACAACTCCCTCCCCTTCCTGTTATCCTATGTAGAAGCATGTCTGAGTTGATGTGCAGCTGATCATATCATGGGCCTCCTGTTCTGTCTTTTTACTGAACAAGCATGAGAACAGTCATTCATAGTGACGAACCATCTGGGTTTAGGCTTGGGTGCCTGCTGTTCAGAGGAGCTGTCTGGGTATGCATTTGTTTCTCACTTCTGGTAAATCAGAGAAAAGTTAGGCTTAGGGATTCAGGGAAGTCACTATCCAGGCCTCCAAAATCACCCACAGTTAAATCTGTTTGGCTCTTCTCAGCCTGGGAAGCCATTTATTTGTCTTTCATACATTTTTTGATTTGCTAATTGCATTTCTGACGATCAGATGCACTATTAGGAATAGAGTCTCTTTGCCTAATGAGCTATAATGAAATTCTAGTCAAGAAAAGCAACAGCATCTTAGTTACCTATATAAATATCTGAATCATTTTGTTAGGCTCTCTAATGTTTCCTGATTTCTGTTCTTGCATTTTAAGAAACTGCAAAGAAAGAAGCCCTCTCAGACATAGCAGTCATCCAAGCCCCAAGTGGACCTAAATTTGGAATCCCTGAAATTGAAAAGTCTGATAATGGATTTGCTCAAATCAAGGAGAATAAAGTCCTTTCTCCTGGCACGAATAAAAATAATCACAACCTTTACTTTAAGTGGCATGCACTGGATTTTGTAATTTTCCACCCCTCTTTAATCTACTGAGAAAGAAAACACAAAATGATGTAAGAAAATGGGAAAATCTGCTCATTGATGTTACATCACCCTTTCGCTTCTGTGTTAGCCATAGTTCTCTAGAGAAACAGAACTGATAGGACATAGACATATAGGGAGATATAGCTATAGAGAGATAAATGTTGACATATAGATGTCATATATGTCAGAAATATGTAAATATATATGAATATTTTAAAATTTGATGAACATATTAAATAAATTAAAATATTTTAAATTATAGATACATATATACATATATATATATACGTAGAGAGAGAGAGAGAGACAGACAGAGAGAGAGAGAGAGAAAAAGATTGAGATTTATTGTAGAAAATTGGCTCACACAATTAAGCTGGTGGGCCAAGAGAGCCAATGACATAGTTCCGTCTGAAACCCAACAGTCTTAAAACCCAGGAAGAGCCAATGTTTTAGTTCAAGTCTAAAAACAGGAGGAAACCAGTGTCCCAGCTTGAAGGCAGTTAGTCAGAAGGAGTTCCCCCATACTCAACTTTCTCATTCTATTCAAACCTTCAACTAACTGGATGAGGCACATTCATGTAAGGGAGGCCTGTCTGCTTTACTCGGTCCACTGTAAATGTTCACTGCATGCAGAAACAGCCTCACAGACACACCCAGAATAAAGTTCAACCAAATATCTGGCCACCTCATGGCCCAGTCAAGTTGATACATAAAATTAACCATCACACCTTAACTGAGATGAAAAGGTAGATGTTCATAGCCTAGATCTAGCTCAGAGGTCAGTGGTTTTAAAAAATTTTTTAAATTACTTGTCAAACGAATGTATCAGAGACTGCCAGGAACACATCTGAAGTGAAAAAAAAAAAAAGTTTTATTTATATTGTTCCAGAAAGAGTGGTCTCACTTTGGGGAAACCCCAGGAGCATTTCAGGAGGGAGTTGTTAAAGGGGTCTTTTAGCGTTGGGGCTTATGTTAGATGATTTGAGGAGGGATTAGGACAGGGAGACTTGTATTAGATTTCAGAGTGCTAAGAAGGTAGGAGGTGAATCAGACCACCTCCTTCCCATAGCAAGTCTGGGATCACATAGGTACTGATTCTTAATTTTTTTACTCACTTTACCTAGTATTTCTTGTTAATCACCCCAAACTTCTATCTTTACAAAATGTTTTTAGGACAAACCTTCTATACTTTCCAAGATACGCTGTATCTTCCTTTACTTACACTAAGAAGGTAGGTCAATGCAGAGATTGGGTGTCATAATGAGTTTTATCTAAGAAGTGAGAGTATTAAAGTGGGTTTCGACGTATTGTTACGGAAGCAGTAGCCACTCACACTGGTGATGTTAGTCAGAAGAGGGGGATATTGAGTCATGTTTGTGTCACAGGGTGGCCTTATGTATGTCTTTCTCTAAACATGGCTATGGAGTGACCTTATCTATGTGTTGTTTTGAGCATTATTTGTGATCTTTTGGGAACATTGTTGTCTGGTTGTCAGCAGAGCCATTTTTCACTTTCTCTTACCAACATTTAAAAATCGAGAGAATTTATCTAAAATATGGGTTTGTCTTCTCTTGAAAACATTTGAAATATTGGGCAATGTTGGGCTTTTATTTCCAGATGATTCTAATAGGCTATCTCATCTCCAGTTTGCCCTAGTCTCTATCCACTTATTATTATTTGATACCAGACATACTCCATTCTTTTAGGATATCTTCCTGGCGTTTGTAGACATATGCATTTTCAATCTCTGGTGTAGATGATGAGTTAATCAGACATTTGGAATGGGCTGAGTCTTTCCAATTATCAAAAATGTTCACTTTTCATAATGTCTTCACAGTTATTGAAATGAAAGCATTTATCATCATTTAACTAAATCATTATACATTAAATTTTGGTCTATCTTACTTGGGGAAAGTGAAATGAAACCTCAAAACATCATGTATCATATTTCAATTGACTGATCAGTCTGTAAGTGGCTCAGCTGATTTACGTTAAATTGAAAAGATAGTAAACTAAAATACTCCTTGTCTCTTTCTAGCGAAACCTCATAGAATATCTATAACGTCTCTATCAGTGGGACTCTTTAGTACAAGTGACAGAATAATCTCACTCAAACTAGCTTAAACAAAAATAATTCATTGACTTTCATAACTGGAAAGCTAAGGGTAAGATTCATCTGTACAGTTTGATTCAGGCACGTAAATAGAGCCATCTCTGAATGTGATCTTTTCTATCTCTCATCTGGTCTCCATTATGTTGGTTTTAGTCTCAAGCTTTGCATGGAAGTGGCATGGCTTCCAAAATCTGCATTCTTACATGCTTAACAGCAGTGGAAAGAAGGACTTCTCTTTTACGAAGTGAGTGAAGGAAAGTTCTTGGTCTGAATACCATTGGTCCAATTTGGCTAAGATGTTTATCCTTGAAGTAATCATCTTGCAAATAATAGAATATAATAATTGTTTCAGCTCTGTTTCTTACTCCTGGTCCTGGAACTGCAGGTGGTCAGCCCCACCCACTGATATAGTAGTGGATCTCAAAACAAAAGCTAGAGTACTAGTAATGGAAAAAGGTGAATGGCAGGAGAGAACTTCAAACAATAAATATTTGGGAGTCTCATGCAATAAATATCTATTGCAACTTGATAAAGTCACCACCTTTTAAGGGTCTGATCTTCACTTTGATAGGTTCAGAAACAGTATTTGCAGAGATGATCACGCCATTGGTTCTAAATCCCTGTAAACCTTTTGGAAACTGATTTGTATATTTGCCTCAGGCTTCCTAGGAAGCAGACTCTGAAATAGAGACTTGTGTGTAAGAAATTTATTGAAGAGTTCTCTCAACACATTTGCGGAGGAATGAAGAAAGTAAGAGTGGGAAGAAAAAAGTTTGAATGTAATGAAGTCACCAAAAAAGGTCTTTAGCTGGTGTTACAGGAAGCTCTGGAGCAAGGATGCTCCTTTATGTGTGGGGGCTAAGCCCTTATATTCTCCTTTTAGCTGTACGTTTCCCAGAAAAGAAGTGGGCAGGGAGACTGTCTTCCGATAAAAGAAAATCCCAAAGAATGACTTAGCTGGGAGATGCCAGCTGTCAACATTCCTGGCAACTGGGAGAATGACTGCTTTGGTTTTGCTGTGGAGGGCAGGTCTTGGTAGCATGCCATAGCATCCACTGCAATAATGTATGACTCCATCCCAGACATATAACTGGTAAGGGAAAACAAATATTGCTGGGTGCAGTCGCTCATGCCTGTAATCTCAACACTTTGGGAGGCCAAGGTGGGAGGATCGCTTGAGTCCTGGAGTTTGAGATCAGCCTGGGCAACACAGTAAGACCCCACCTCTAAAAAAAAATAAATTAGCCAAGTGTGGTGGTGCAAGCCTGTGGTCCCAGCTACTCGGAAGATGGAGAAGTGAGAGGATCACTTGAGCCTAAGAGGTTGAGGCTACAGTGAGCTGTGACTGGGCCACTGTACTCCAGCCTGAGTGACAGAGCAAGACCTTGTCTCAAAAGAAAAATGAAATAAAAGAAAAAGAGAAAAGAAAAGGAAATAAATACTTATGTCAGTTCATCACATACTGCTATTCAAAGAGTGAAAGTCTTTCTTGGAGAATAAAATAACTATCAAAAACTCACTTGGTGAGTAAGGCGGTAAAATAGAGTGGAGTGTGTGCTTTAAAGGAGCTACCTCCCTGTGGTCTTGGAATGTCTTTGCCTCCACCACATAAATACACCTGGCCATAAGACAGAGCAGAAAGCTCACATCCTGTGGAGGTGAATCAGACCACCTCCATCCCACAGCAAGTCTGGGACCATGTATGTACTGATTCTTAATTTTTCTATTCACTTTATCTAGTACTTCTTGTTAATCACCTGAAACTTTTATCATTACAAAATGTTCTCGTGACAAACCTTCTATAGTTTACAAGATACATCTTATCTTCTTTTACTTACACTAATGGAATGCCTTTCTCTTTAGGAAGGCAACTGAGGGGTTTCTCACAAAGCTTTAAGATGCAGCCCCTTCTCATCAGCAACACTGACAAATTAAATTTCACTTTGTCTAGTTAATTCCTCTGTTTATGTGAATTCCTTTTAGTCCAGCCAGAGACTCGTTGCAACCTTGTCTTCCCAGTCACGTGATCTGATGAAATTATCTAACCTTTCAAATTCTCAATGTTCTCTTCTGTAAAATGAAGAGAACATTTTACAGAATGTTCTAGACGGCTTCTAGATTTCTAGGATCCCAACGTTCTACGATCCCTTTTCTTTCATTTATTTATGATAAAAATGAAACAAATCCAGTGATCCATATGATCACTGGGTCCATATAAACACAGCATTCAAATGTTCTGTCAGTCAGGGGCTCATCAGGAGACAGAACAGAAAATTCGAATCTCTGCCAGCACACTGATATCAGTGGTGATGTACAAATACAGAGTCCCAACAACATAGTTATAACTAGATCAGTTACCCTGTTTACAAATTTCAGGTAGATAAACCACTTGTGTATTTCTTATAAAATCTGTAAATTCTATTGGAAAATAAATTTGATCCCCCAAACTGAGGCCGTTTCTTAATACCAACAATATGTCACATGTCTTTCATGTGGCAGACAAAGTAATTTATGATTTATAGAAATAGACTGTTGCTGTTATGAATCAGAGACTCAAGTTCTAATTCTATCTGGCCCTGTTCTAAATGTTTTATGTGCATAATCTTACTTAACCTTTATAATAACTCTAAATTTACAAATGAGTAAACTAAAGCTCAGATTAAATGATTTTCCCAAGATGGTAAGTGGTAGAGTTGGAATTCAAACCCAGGAATTCTGACTCCAGAAACTATTTGCTAAACTTCTTCATAGAGCTACATCAAAATTGAGTCATAAAACTATTTATTTCTCTTCCTAAATAAGAGACAAAAAGAGATTGATGGTACATATTGTTAGAACACCAGAAATATATTTTCACACCCATTATATGTAAATGAAAATTTATCTTGTAATTTTCTTTTTGTAAACAATTTTCATCTTTCTAATATGTATATACTCAAACCTTATGATACATACATTAGAAAGATAGTTTGATGTCTGGGTATCTGTTCGCTTTTTGAAAGTTGCACAATCTTTAGTTTTTAAGTTCTCAATTCAATTTACCCATCTCATCACTTCTATGAATGTATTAATGAATTTGCAAAAAATCAGCAGTATCTGCAATATAGTAGACACTGCTGAATGGTAGAAATACAAAAGCAAACATAACACATCCTCTTCCATCAAAGAGCTCATCGTTCAGTAGGGGATTCAGACAAATAAGTAATTACAATCTAATGGGATGAACACGATTATATTATAGCTGTATGTACATGTTGCTATGAGACCATAGCTATTAGATCTAACTCTGCTTGAAATGGGATGTAGGCAGACAGAAAATATTTCACACAGTAAATATTTAGTGGGTACCTACTGTGTTCCAGATATTATGCAGAGTGCTGTAAGTACAGTAAAGATGAGATGGCCCTGAGAGAGCTTATCATCCATAAAAGATAAGGAGGGGTTTGTTAGATAGACGTTGGTTAATGACATTCCTGGCACTGGAATAATAATGTGCTAAGATAGGTGACATGAATTTGTTCAGAAAACTCCAATAATTTCAGTGCACCTGGGAGAGGGGCAGAAGGTGAAAATAAAAAGATAGGAGGAGGCTAAATTACAAAAATTCCTGAATGAATGAATGATGTACTACAAGAGATAAAGAGCATTTGAAGTATTTTATTTTGGGTTGTAATGTAATCAAATTTTTATTTTATGAAGATAATTCTAGCATCTGTGGAAATGGATTACAGACAAATTAGAGACTATTATATATGTTAATTTTGAGTTAAGAGTTTGGACTAAGGCATAAGCGGTGGAGGGAAATTTCAAGAGATTATCTAGAAGTAGAATTAAAGAGACTTGGTGTCCAACATATGGGAGGAGATCACAAATGAAGGTTGAAGATGATTCTTGGGGTTTCTAGGTAATTATTGGTACCACTAATAAAGACAATGGAATTAATTAAAGACAAGAGAATACAGGACCAGGTAGGTTTGGTGTGGAGGAGAAAACAATTGTGTTTTGTATATATCAAACATGGAGAGCAAGTTCCTAAGAGCTTGTGAGAGGATTTATGGAGTAGAAACAAAATGGAGACAGGAGATAATGAAATGTAAAGAATAGCCAGAGGAAATAGCTCTCTGGTTCTCAAACCTGGCTGTGAATTAGCTGCATTTGGAAAACTTTCATGGAACAACAATGCTGAGACCCTGCTCTAGGCCAGTGAAATCAAAATTGTTGTGAATGGGACCCAGGCGTGAATATTCTCTAAAAGTTCTCCAGATGACTTCAGTATATAGCTAGAACTTCCTCAAACCAATAAGACACATCTAACCTTATCAGCAACGCTGATGGGTGAGGAATATTTTCAAGGCTAGAATATCAGGAAAGGAGATTGAGATGACCCACTTCCAAACTTGGGCCTTTATTTTTATATTTCTTCCTGGCATCTGACAAGTTATAGAAGTAAGATATACTGGACTTGAAATGAGTCCAGAGAGGTATAACAGTGGTGACCAAAAAGGTGGAAGTGTTAGTCCGCTAGGGTCCAGATTTCAAGAAATTGAATTAATTTGTCCAGACGAGAAGACTGAAGAGGCACTTAATTACAGCCATTGAGGAGTGAGCAGATTTTGTCAAGGGAAGTAGAACATCTGTTCACCCTATTCAATGAGGCCAGGACAAAGGGGAAATGACTTATAATTCAGCAAGACGCTAATTAAATACGAAAAATCTCTGGTCATGTATATGAGCTTTGAAGTGATGGGAAGTATGTCCGAAGAGGCTACTTTCTTTAGAAAATACGAACAATATAGATATGGAAATGGATTAAGTGAATTCTAGAAATCTTTTTGATCCTTTGGAAAACTTTTATATTGACATTATCTCACAAACGTCCTATCTTTTCTGTGAGAAAAATGACAGGCTCTAATTCCTTCACCACATTCCAACAACACACACACACACACACACACACACACACGCACACACACACGGAAAAAGGAAGCTAAAACCAAACCAAATGACTGATATTTAAGATTTATATCAGTTATGAATATATTTGCCTGTAGGGCAGCAAAACATGTGACTCCAGTTGATATGGTTTGGATTTGTGTCCTCACCCAAATCTTGTGTCTAATTGTAATCCCCAGTATCGGAGGAGGGGCCTGGTAGGGGGTGATGGATTTCTCTCTTGCTGTGCTCATAATAGTGAGTGAGTTCTCATGAGATCTGCTTGTTTAAAAGTGTGTAGCTCCTCCCGCTTCGCTCTCTTCCTCCTGCTCCAGCCCTGGAGAATGAATCTGCTTCCCCTTGGCCTTCCACATGCCTCCTCAGCCATGCTTCCTGTCCAGCCTGCAGAACCGTGAGCCAATTAAACCTCTTTTCTCTGTAAATTACCCAGTCTTGGGTAGTTCTTTGTAGCAATGCAAGAATGGACTAATACACCAGTGATCTAACACACAGAAGTTTTTCACACAATAAGATCATTGAAAGCAATTAGCTGTTAGTGTTGGCTCAATGGCTCAACGATGGCAAGACCAGAAACCTCTGTGACTTACTTGGCATTTATCCTTCCTCCCCATGCTCATTCCCTTGGGTTGCAAGATGGCCATTCCACCACTTGGTGTCAACCCACCTTCAAAGCTAGGAGAGAAAAGGACAAGGGCCTCTCTTCAGGCTGCAACTTTTCTTCTTTAGGAGGAAAACAAAAGCCTCTCAAAACCTCCCTCAGGCTCCGCTAAGGGCTCCCTGGCAGAGACTTATGGTTGCTTATGCAACATTTATTTTCCCACAGTCTCCTTTAGGAACCCAAGTTTATTTGGGGTGTCACTGTGTTCAGCATAATGACTACGTTTTCAGCTATCTTTGTGTCTAGGGGTTGTCAATGACATGGCATGCAATTTGTTAAGTGTGGCTCTCAGGAAAGTTTCTCAGGAACTGGCTGGAACATAGCTTTCTTGTCCTTCAGTTTTTACTCCCTGCCCCAGTCCCCTGAGTCCTGCCTGTAATGTGGTGTCATGGCTGGGACCCCAGCTGACTTCTTTTTTTTTTGAGAGGGAATTTTACACTGGTCGCCCGGGCTGGAGTGCAATGGCGTGATCTCCACTCACTGCAACCTCTGCCTCCTGGGTTCAAGCGACTCTCCAGCCTCAGCCTCCTGAGTAGCTGGGATTACAAGCGCCTATCACCATACCTGGGTAATTTTGTATTTTTAGTAGAGATGGGATTTCACTATGTTGGCCAGGCTGGTCTCAAACTCCTGACCTCAGGTGATCAGCCCTCCTCGGACTCCCAAAATGTTGGCATTACAGGTGTGAGCCACTGCTCCCAGCCCAGATTTTCTTACTCAGTCACAGGCAGTGGGGGATCACCAGAGTGGTCTCTTTCACTTTCTGGCAGAAAATTGAGCAGAAATGGCTCTTCGGGCAACCCCATTCCAAAGAGAAATAGATAAGTATGTGTCTGGATGGCACATTCCCAGTTTTTTATCCCATGCTCACCACCCTTGGTTGGTGAGTGAGAGGCCAGAGGTGACCCACTGTGGAGCTCCCTTCACAAGAAGGGAGGCACCAAGAGCAGAGAAGAAGCATTCGTTCACTAACCTCTCTAGTTTTTTATTTTCTAAACCCACAAAACTTAAAAACTCAGTGTATGAATGACCATCTCCAGGCAGAAAATCAGTGGCTTTTTAGGACAGTTGTGTTCTCAGCACTGTCCCTTTGTGCACCCTCCTAGGATCATGAGTGGACAGTTTATTATTTAACTTCAAAGGAGTTTGAAATGAACCAGAACAAATCGTTAATCAAATTAACTCTAAACCCACATTCTAAGGCAGAAAATCCATTCCCTATTCTGTATTCTATTCCCTGCTCTATTTGCTATTCCAAACCATGCCCAGCCATGTCTTCAAACAGACTTTCAAAGTTCTACAGTAAGACTGGATGACAGTATTATCACACTTTAATGACAAAATGTCAACAGAGGGATGTCTTACATATGGATATAACTTGCCTTCCATTATCACATTTGCAGGGCATAATTAAAGCTGATAGATTCCTTGCCCTTACCCTGATAAGTGAAAAGCCAAGAAAATAAAAGCCGAAAGTCCCTTTTCCCCAACCACTTATTCTGCTCTGCCTCAGCTAGAGGGACTTCAGGCAAGGTTGGGACAGCCTCAGCAGCTGTAAAATGACTTGTCTCTTACTGAACTCAATCCTTTAAAGCCTCAGAAACTACATTAGTTTTACATCAGTTCTTCGATGTACCTACTTATTAAAGAGGACAAAAATCCAGTAATAATAGTAGTATCTAGTCACTAATTCTGTTCTAGACATTTTTCTATGTATTATGCTATTGAACTATAATTATAATTACATTAACTCTTTATATAGTGTTATTCTCACTTTCAATGAAAAAAAAATATTGAAGCCTGGAATTTAAGGAACTTGCCCAAGATGCTTCAACTGGTTTAGGAACAAGCGCAGGCAGCTCCAAAGTCCACTCTTCTGCAGCACACCTCCAAATTTAGAAACAAGAATCCCCAATTCGGAGAAGAGTTAATCCAGACAAAATTATTTTCTGAGAACTCCATTCTCAGCGTTGTCAAAGACCAGGGAAAATGCTCAACAGTTTTTAAAGAAAAGAAGGTACATGGAGGAAACAATTTCACATTTTGCCTTTTTCATACATCCCAGTTGTTTAGAGCCCAAACTGGTAAATTTAAACTGAGTTGGAAGAAATTACCCATCAAGTGTTTAATTTTGGTCCAAGGCATTTACCATGACTGAGGTTGGGACAGGTAGACCCCCGTGCATGCCATTTTTCTCTCTCAGCGAGAGTAGCATTTGAGGTATTGCTACGTTTATGCAAAGTTGAGCAATTTGCCAGGGTGACCACCAAGTAACCAGGTCTTATCTGAAGTGCTTTTATTACTATTTTGCCTATTCCCTAGGTCTTCATTTTCATTTCCTTTTGGAAGCCCATGGTTTTTAGCATAATGCTGACCTAGGGGTGGGCTCTGCTCAGTGGTCTGGCTTCATTGGGGTGTCTCCGGCCACTTGTCACATGCTGCTGCCACTCCTCTCTCTATGGAGTTAAGTCTGTGAATCCCACCCACCGTGCAACGGTTTTTCCCCGTCCCCTGTCTTTCATTTCCGCTGGAGAATAAATGGCTCAGCAGCTGCTGTAGATGATTTCAAAGTTCTGGAGTATAACAAGGACCAAATTTTCTGCTGTGTTGCTTCAATAACCCAAGCTCTAAGTAGCACTTCCTTCTGCTATGCCTTTTCTTGCAAGAGTGGGAGACAGCTCTGGCATTTCTCTTTTCTTTTTACAACCAATCCACTGTTTTTGTAATGCTTTAACTTACTGCTTTAATCTGTCCCTTTCTTTCTCTAAAACTCACAGGTCCCTCTTAGCATAGAAAGTACCTGAATGCCCCTCAGATGACTGCACCTCCTTGAAATTCATTCAGCAACTCTTCAAGTATTTTAAAACTTTAGCCTTTGGACAAGCTACATGTATTCAAGGCTATCCATTCCTGCTTTAATGGAGACAGAATTTATCGGTTATTTTAGTACAGTAATGCAGAACTAGGAAGGTACTAATTATCTCAAAAGGTGTGTGACATTCTTAAAAAATACTCACAGCCCCCTTTTAGCATAGAAAGTACCTGAATGCTCCCAAGATGACTACACCTCCTTGAAATTCATTCAGCAACTCTTCAAGTATTTTAAAACTTTAGCCTTTGGACAAACTACGTATATTCAAGGCTATCCAATGAGCAAAATCATTCAAGTTTGCTTCTTGGTCCAGAAAACAGGATAGAACATGGGCAACAGATCCTGCACTTTTCACCTAGCTTTGACATGAATAATTTAAAGGCAAGTTCTCCCTCGTGTCTTAAGCATACCTAGAGTGCAGCTGCCTCAAAATCTGAAAAACAATGATTATGATTTTTTTGCCCACCAGTGCCTTAACAGGGTGAGTATGGAACGGTTCTGTTTATCCTAAAATGGAATCCTTACCTCAGCTACAACTGCTTAGAAAAATCATACCTTCTAGTTTAAGGTCAAGCTGTGGCGACCAACACCCCGCAGCACACGGTGTTTTTCCTGAGGCATTTGTACTGTTTTTCCAAAGCTCTCGTGCTTGCAGCTCTGTCTCTATAGAGACAGCAGCTCACTGTGGACAAAGTTGCCATAAGCTGATGTGAACCACCAAGGTGAAAAATCCCATATGGCTGTGCCTGAAGCCTAAAGCTACTACCTTGGTAAGGTCAGCTGAAAGCTAAATAAATACCGAGCTGTGAGCAAGAGCTGTGCAGCTCAAGGGAGCCTCTCTAGGTTGTCAAGGTCAAAGCTACGTGCTTACTGAAGTCTAAATTCCTGTATCCTGGCCTCAAGTAAAGACCCACCGTGTGGTATTTCAGTCTCATTCTCAGATTTCTGGCCCAGCATGATGGATACTGAACACAGTATTTTCTCTCCTGTCTAGCTGAGAACTAATTAAACTAATCGAGAGGGGAAAAAAGGGTCTATGGGAAACACATACCAGTTTTGTGAAGCTATTATTTATAATACGGCATAAACCTGTGGTCTTCTAATAATGGTTACACCAACTTTTGCCTTTACAAACCGTGCTGGTCCACTGCAGTTCCCACCCCTAAATCAAAAGGGGAAGGCCTCTGTCACCATGTAGCAGGCAGTAGTGGAAATTCCTGGCTCCTACAAACAGTCAGAACTCAAAGAAAAAGGAAAGAGGGAGAGGCTGGCGCAAACACCTTCCTTATGTACCAAACTTGCCAATTAAATGAAGGGACTTTTACTGTTTTGGGAAAGAGTGAGTGTTACACCAAGGAAACCCTTTCCCAGGGGAAGGAAATATTAGGCTCAGACAATTAGGTAACATGTGCAAGATCGTAGCATTAAGTAGTATTAATGTTGGAATCTGAATCTGGGCTGAACAACTCCAAAGCCACTGCACATTGAGGCCTCTAAGAAATATCTAATCACCATCTCATTTGTACAGGTCTGTTTCTCTTACTACACCTGTTATGGCATGATGCTGTAGTTGTTCCTGACATGGCTCACTATCCTACCTGGAAGAGACTGTGACTTTACCATCTTGGTATCTCCAATCCTGCCATAGTGCATGACACATAGTAAGAATTCAATACAGGCTTGTTGAGTCCAACTAGGCTGAACTAGTGTCGTTAGAAGAAACTCATGATTGTTGTGTTCTTGGAATCACTGGATAACAAATTATCCCCCAAAGTAGAAGCCTAAAATAACTATTCTATTTTCCTTATGATTTTGTAAGTCAATAATTCTGGAAAAGTTAGGTGAGGCTGTTCTTGCTTAAAGTCTCTTGTGTGATTGTAGTCAGATGTCGACTACAGTCATTTGAGGGCTTGACTGGGACGGCCATCCAAGATGGCGCTCTCACATGGCTGACAGCTGATGCTGTCTGTAGGATGGATGGAACTCAGCTGGGACTGTCAACAGAACTGCTGCCTCTTCAGCCTGGTGTTCTCCGCACAGCCAGACATCATCCATGGTGGCTGGTGTTCCCCAGCAAGCATCTCAAGAGAACCAGGAGGAAACTGCAGGGCTTTTTTGGTCCTGGCACTGAAAGTCACACAACCTTGGAAGTCACTTACACTGCATTTTATTGATACGAGTTAGTCATTAAGATCAGCCCAGATTCAAGATGAGAAGAGATAGCCCCTACCTTTCGATAAGAGCAATGTCAACACATTTGTGGAGAAGGCTTGAAACTCCACGTGACCTTTCCCATCAATTTTACTGCCTTCTCTCTCCCTCGCCCCCTTATAGGTAATCCATAATTTATACCCCTTGTGTTCCATTCCTCTTTTAACTGATAAATGAACTCTTTCTTAACTAATTCAGTGAACCCTGATGAATGAATATGATGCTTCTCTAAAGCAAAATATTACAGAGGACTTTCAGAACTCAAAGAACAGCTTGAATAGTTCTTAATTTTTAAGAACAATGCTTTGTGAAGAATATGTTTTTGAAAAGACAAGTCTAACAGGACTGAAATCATACAGGATGTAGCTAACTACATGTAGAAAGGTCAAAATATGGGGATTATGTTCTAAGTACACAGAATTATACAAAGTTGGGCCCTAGAATATCAAATGCAACTGAACCATTGCCAGCTTTAATGGAGATAGAATTTATTGGTTATTTTAGAGCAGTAATGCAGACCCAGGAAGGTACTAATTATCTCAAACAGTGTGTGACATTCTCAAAAAACACATTTTAACTTGAAAAATATAAGCCCTGTGATACTGTTCAGAAGAGAAAACTCTAGGGAGGGACCACAGTAAGAGGATGATATCCGAGATCACTGTGATGGTGTATTTAGGTTGTCTGCTGATCAGGAGCAAAGGAGACTGAGACTGAGATCATACTCAGTGAAAGGAGCATGATGCTATTTTGGAAAGTGGAAAAAGTAACATATTTCCATATAAAACAGGTATCTGTAAACTTTCCATTTTTGGCAATGTATCAGAGATTATGTCTATATAAAACTTCCTAGTAGAAAACTAATAAAAGTATACAAAACATCTGTTTCGGGGAAATTTTTTTTTTTTGAGACAGAGTCTCTCTGTTGCTCAGGCTGGAGTGCAGTGGTGAGATCTCGGCTCACTACAACTTCCACCTCCCAGGTTCAAGCGATTCTGATGCCTCAGCCTCCCAAGTAGCTGGGATTACAGGCACATGCCACCACGCCCTGCTAATTTTTGTATTTTTAGTAGAGATGAGGTTTTACCATCTTGGCCAGGCTGGTCTCGAACTCCTGGTCTCAAGTGATCTGCCTGTGGTGGCCTCTCAAAGTGCTGGGATTATAGGCGTGAGCCACCATGTCCAGCCTTGTTTTGGGGAAACACTTGGTTGAAATGTAATATATATGCAGAAAAGTTCACAAACTGTAAATCTATTGCTCTAAAGCTTTTACAATTGGTATTTTGAATATAATACCATGATCAAGAACATGATTGACATCCTTGAAGCCTCTTTCATGCCTTGCCTCTTTCAAGCTACCATTCCCCCAAAACTTTGCTACCATTCTGACTCCTACAGCCAGAAGTCAGTTGTACTTGCTTTTGAACTTTATGTGTGAGAATGTTGTAGTGTGAGCCCTACTGTGTTTGGCTTCTTTTGTACATGTTGGGAAGTACAATGTTCATGTATTTATTTTCACTGCTCTATAATATTATTATGAATGAACATGCCTCCCATTATTTTTTCATACTACTGTTGATAGATGTTTTGGATTCTTTTCAATTTAGAACAGTGGTTTTCAACTGGGGGTGATTTTTCTGCCCCCAGGGGATATGTGGCAATGTCTGGAAACATGTTTGGTTGTAATGACTGGGGGAGGCTGCTGGAATCTAGTGAATAGAGGCCAGCGATGATGCCAGTCATCCTATAAAGCACAGGAAATCCCCCACAACAAAAATTATTCAATCCAATATGTCAGTAGTGCTGTGGTCGAGAAACCTAGTTTAGGACAATTCCTGTAATCCTCCCACAAGCACTGTTGTATGTGTTTTTTGGTGAATTATATGTGCATTTCTCTGGGATGCATACTTAGAAATATAATTTCTGGGTAATAGAATAGGCAGTAATGTTCAGCTTTAGAATACAAGGCCAAACAGTTTTCCAAAAAGATTTTACCATTTTACACTCAGCATCACCAGCATAGGAGAGTTTCAGTTGCCCTACATCCATCCACCCCAACTTATGAATTTTGGCATTCTGACGGTTGTATAGTCATATCTCTTTGTGATTTAATTTTCATTTTCATGATGACAAACAACGATGAACACTGTTTCTTATGATTACTGGCCATTTAAATGTCTCCTTTTGTGAAATGCCTATTCAAGTATTTAGCCCAATTTTCTGCAGTCTTGTTTGATGTTTGCTTAATAATTTGCAGGATTTATTTATACATTTTTTGTATGTGTCCAGACCCAGGACTTCTCTCTCCACGTCACAATGTGCCCATAGATATGCAGCCTGGAAGTGCAAGGTGCTGCCACCTTTTAGGGTAAAAATTTGACCACTGGGGGACAGGAATTGATGGATTAATTACCCTTTATTAGTTACCCTTTTATCCCACCCTGGACAAACATTCTGAAAGCATGTTATATGTTTACACAGCCAGTCCTGTTGAGTTGAGCAGCCAGTCACCCATATCAGAGGCCAATTCAATAATTTCTCCTTAAACTTCAAAATGAACCATCTTTCTAGACTTTCCTGATAAATGATCTGTTCAGATTCAGAGTTTCGGATACCACAAAACTACAGGTGCTGTTTTTAAGCTGATCTCGTTGGATCATTTTAAACAACGAAGTTCTTGTCTTTCTGAGAGGAGACTTCAAGAAATCTAACTATGTCAGAGCCTTTGAGGGAATATAATAATATCCACAAGGAATGGATGCTAGTGATTATCTTACCTGTCTGCAATGTTCATGTCAGAAGCTCTCTTACACCTGTCTTCCTCTGGAACTCAGCTTATCCCTGGTTGAATTGCTCTAAACATCATAGAATGTTTTGTAAATGAAGGGCCCAACTTCGTTCACCTCTAATTTCCATGCATTAACAGATAACTTTAAGTATGTATTTGCTATATTTATAACACTGTGCTAAAACCTTTATATATAGATCAGCAAATCCTCACACACAAAATAGTAAGTCTAATATTAGCCCCTTTTGACAGGTGAGAAAATTGCACATAGCAGTTTAGCAACTCACCCTCCCCCAAGATTATGTAGCTCGAGTGTGCTGAAACACATTTGTGGGTTTTTGGCTCAAAAATCCCGTTCAATTAACTGCAAAGTTCCACTGTTTCACTTTGATCATAGTTCTCAATCCAAACATCATATATTGGTTGCTGATAGCACGTGACATAAATTCAAGGGCCTGGATATTGCCACTATGTTGTTCCTTAAGGCTGCTTCTCAGTGTTTTCCTACTGATGAGGAGGAGGAGGAGGAGGAAGAGGAGGAGAAGGACAATGCATCACCTAGTTTGGCTTCCCTTATGAAATACAAAGCAGGGAAATCTCTGGGGAAAAAATGTCGTCCAGTCCACTTCGAGAGGAACAGATGGCTCAAGCTTATAAGGAGTTAGGCAAACACAACTAGGAAACTGAAGCCTGGTCCTAAGCATACAGTGGGCTAATAAAAGAAAACAAACATTTAGTAACCGGCGCTGAATGAGATAACAAGAAAAATAACCACAGCCATAATCACAGGGCTTTAAGCAAGCCAGGGGGCGCATAAAGGGAATCTCACCCATATAACATCGTGGTTGCCTTCCTATTTTCTCATCCTGAGAATGTTTAATTTCTGCTTTATTATTAGTGGCTGACTCAATGAAGACAGAGATTACAGTGAAAGGACCATGGACTTTGAGGCTGCACATACTTGAGTTCAAAATCCGACTTTGCCACTTACCAGCTGTATGTCTCTGGGGACATTGCTTGATCTCCGAGGCTCAATTTTCTCATCAGGAAAATGAGATTGATAGAACAGCATCTTTCAGGGATTTTGTGAATGTAGGTGTCTGGGATGGGTTTTCTGGCAAACATGATAAGATGGCAATTTGCATGTAAGAGTTTTATTGAGCTGTTCTCAATATTGACACCTGCAAGGGGAGGGGAAAATTAAGGCTCATTATGCAGTGACAGCGGAAACCTCATCTGAAGCTGTAAGAGCTCTGGAGATGAGATGAGCCCTCAGGATTATCCTGCCTATGGCCAAGCCTTTATGCTTTTCCCCCATGGACCAGACATTGGATGTGAGCTGCTTCCAGGGAGGCCGTGTGAACTTGGGTTGGGTGGCTCTCCTTAGCTTAAGCAGATTCCCTGAGAGCTGATTCCCCAAGGGCTTGGGGAATGAATGTTTCAGCTGTGAAGGGGGATCTAGGCAGTGCCCCACAGTGTCCACTAGAGCAGGTATGCCCCCCACTGCATGATTCAGTAGATACCTCCTCACCTTACCTCTACTTTCCAGAGTCTCATGCTTTTCCTTAAGATGTTGCAACTGGACTTCAAGCTGCCACTGTCGGGGTCCACCCTCAGCTTCCTCTGTCTCCCTGGTCCCAGCCCCAGCTTCCTTCCCGGCTAGTATTTCAGGCAAGACCCAGTCACTCAATTCAGAGACTTGGAGCGTTTCCTGAAAGCTACCAGCTTTTCAAGCTCAGGTTCTAGAGTTGTTTATCTTGGACACCTTTGTCCATTATATTCATCTCTGCTTAGTCTAGATACTAGAGCTTAATCTCCAAATGTGAATCTGGCTCAAATCTGAAAAATTGCCAATCGCCAGACTGCTCAGGTAGAAGCCTACAAAGGAAGCCCCGCTGAAAGCGTTGGTATGGAGGTCAGGGCTTTTCCCATGATGGGGGAGGGGGGGTGGGAATAATTACCTAGCTGCCATTCGGTGCTTCCCACGTAGCCTGGAGGATGATTGAATTTTATTTTGTGTGATACGCAAACTCTTCCAAAGCATCAGTGCTGGCTTTGACTGGTAGCAGCTGATATTTATTGAGCCCTAGTCATGGGTCACATGCTGGGCTAAGTGGTGCACGTGGATTACCCCACCTTGTTCTCACTGCAACCTGATGAGGCTCCCATGTGGACGGCTGTATTTTCTCCATTTTGAAACTGAGAAAACTGAAGCTTTGAAAGGATTTATTTATTGAGGGTCAACGTGCTTTGAATCCAGGCAGTATGACTCTTAACATCTATGCGTAAATTATGGTCTAAGGCATTGGGAGAGGTGCAGAATCCATACCTGCTCCCTTAGACCCAGGAATGACCCCTTTGCGTTAAGGAGGAGCCATGGGTTTGTAGAGGATTGAATAGTGTACGCCCAAATTTATGTCCACCTGAAACCTTAGAGTGTGATTTAATTGGAAATAGGGTATTTGCAGATATGCTTTAAGATGAAGTCATCCAGGATTTAGGGTGAGCCCCAAATCCAGTGACTGGTGTTCTTAAAAGATTAGTGGAGGACACAGAGAAATAGACAGGAGGGAAGGCCATGTGACGATAAAGGCAGAGGCTGGAGTGATGCAGCCACAAGTTAAGAAAGGCCTGGGAACACCAGAAGCTGAAAACAGAGTTCTTCCCTAAAGACCAGAAAACGTGTGGCCCTGCTTACCCTTGGATTTCAGACTTCTGTCTTCCAGAACTGTGTAAGAATGAGTTTCTGTGGTCTTAAACCATCACAGTTGCAGTCATTTGTTATGGCAGACTTAGGAAATTAATACATAAGGCAAATAGAAATGGCTAAACTGGGAACCATTGGCTTTCTTGTTCTCAGGGCCAATTTCTTCTATAAAATGAAGCTTTTGGTCTACACGACATCTAGGAGTCCTTCATCTTTGCCAGTGTCTGATCCTAAATCATGCCATTCCCTAACACAGTCTCGGTGCCAGCCATTCTCTTTGTCACATTCGTTAAGACCAGGCAGTTACCCAGCTCCTACATATGCCTTTTTAAAATGGCTTTTCTCCCACAAAAATCTTAAATAAAATGCAGTCTAAAGTGACTTCAATTTTGAAAGTACCCTTCATCTGTTCTTGCTGTTTGTTCACCTCCTGAGCCAGGCACTGAGAGCACAAATGACAGCATCAGAGGTTAATGCGAGCATTTAGATTTGCCTGAATTCGTCATTTTTTCCCCCAATGGTCTGTGTCGGTAATGTCTAGGCCCTAGACAGAACGTGTCTCTCAGAAGTGGAGGATCATATTAATCACCTGAAAAAGGCTGAGAAAGTGCAGCACTTTTTACAGCAGAGACAATGCCTGTGTGATTGGTTTCCTTTAAACTTTCACAAGACAAGGCTGGGACTAACATCTTCTCATCATGGAAACAGCAAAGTTAAAACAATGTAAAGCAGACTTTTCCCCTAAAATTCTTTGCTCCTCGGTCATCTCACAACTGGATGTAGTGATGGATCATGTTCCCTTCCTTTGGAGATCCTTTTAAGATGCCCATGACGGAATCCTAAAGGCAACAGGAAATTGAAGCAAAGAAAGGTTAACTTGCTCAAGTTCACCCAGACAAAAAGTAAAGGAGCTAGATCCAAACTTAATGCGGTCTGACTCCAAATGCTCTGTCGCCCAGGCTGGAGTGCAGTGGCAAGATCTCAGCTCACTGCAAGCTCCGCCTCCCGGGTTCACACCATTCTCCTGCTTCAGCCTTCCAAGTAGCTGGGACTACAGACACCCGCCACCATGCCCGGCTAATTTTTGTATTTTAATTTTAATTTTTAAATTTTTTTTTTTTTGTATTTTTAGTAGAGATGGGGTTTCACCATGTTAGCCGGAATGGTCTCGATCTCCTGACATCGTGATCCGCCTGCCTCAGCGTCTCAAAGTGCTGGGATTACAGGCATGAGCCACCGCACTCTGCCCAAAGTGTGGGTTCTTAATCCCTACCCAACTTCCATGGTGTCTCCATTTGCAGAATGGAGTAGCTGGAAGTAAGAACAAAGAAAATGAAACCAGTTAAGAGACTGTTGTATTGTTTTATTGTTTATTGCAAAAAATTCACACTGGATTAAAGTAGGAGTAGCACTGTAGAGGGAGTGGATTGCAATATTAGGAAGACAGAAGTTAGATATGGAAATGAAGTTGATATAGAAGATACAGGAGATAGAGGGTTGAGATAGATGACACTTACATCGTGTCTTGGTAAATGAGTATGTGATGGTGGTAGTCACTTAGATGAGGAACACAGGAGGAGGCATATGTTTGGGTACAGATGGTGGATTCAGTTTTGGACCTGCCAATTCTATCTCTATTCCTGTGGAGGTTTTCAGTAGACAGTTGTCTAAATGGTAAATGTATTAATCCCTCCTGTTTTTGCGTTTCTCCAGATTTGCTTGGCTACTCCCACCTTCCAAGCACTTGGCCACTTGCTTCGTGGACAGCCCCAACTGTTGCCACCCTGACTATCAACAATACTTGCAGTCTCAGCCACTTCTAGAGAAGACCAGGCTCTCGCATTTTCCATTATCCCCAGCACAGAGAAAGTCACTGCAGTTCTGGCCTCCAAGTCTGGCCTAAATGGAACCAGTGGCTCTGGCTTCTCCCATCACTTCTGGACTCATAAAGAGCCACCCCGGGAGATTAGCTGTCCCAACAGTCTCCCATATCCTGGAACACAGTGAAGTAAACATTCTATGTGGTGAAATTTGACTGATAAAAGACAAGAAGATGGAGAGAGGCAGTAGATCTATTTTCCTTTCTTCTTCACTGTTGACTGTTGCACAGCACAGTGATGCCAGCATTCTGCCTGGAGACATCCTGTGTGAGAGAACAAAAGAGCTGCCCTTTCCTGGAGGCTGTAGCCAACTTCGATGTGTAAAACTTAATATTTGTTTTCCCTGTTTTTCTTTTCCTTTCATTCTAGACTCCCGGATTGTGCCTCCTACCTAAACAAAGCATCGGCTGACTGCTTTTTCCTTTGGTTCTGTTTTCCAGGGAACTTAGGTTATAACAATTTGTACAAGGAGTGGTTCCAGAAAGCAGATTCTCAGCATGGGGTTTTCAGAGTGGTTTTCCTATCTGTCTAAAGGCAATAAAAAGCTGGAATAAGTGTGATGGCAAAACCCCTCTGGCATAGAGAACATGATAAATACTAAAGCTTTCACATTTGTTTAATTGGGCAAGGTGCGGGTGAAATGGAAGGAGATGAGAGATCAAGTGGGCACCACACTAGACTGGTATAAGGGCAAGAATAATGTTAAGAGTTGTGGTATGGGGTATTTTTGACAGTACTGAAGATCCTGCAAAAATATAAAAAACAGTAAGTCTAGCGTCATTAACTGCCAGATTAAGGAATACTGTACAATTAGAGATTTCTGTGGCAGCTTTAAAGGAAAGTATTTTCATCTGCAGCCTGAAGGCACGCTCTGTTGAAATTTCAGACTTATGATCTGATTATAAGTGTCGCTGAGTTGCAAAGGAGGCTGAATGCATAGCTTTGACAAGTTTCCTATGTCAAAGTCAAGGCCCTGATGGGAAAATAGTAGACGCTGAGACCTGGCGTGGAGACATCGGGAAGACTAGCCTAAATCTCATGCCTATAAATTAACTCCAAGTCGTTCTGGCAGGAAAAGCAAACTTCTTCCCCTTGATGAAGAAGACTAGATTTTCCTTGCCTGGAAATTGTACAAAACCTGATATAAATGAGGTCACTTGCAATGTGATGTTAGGTCCCAAGTTCCACTCTCTTGACATCTCATTGACTTCAGGCCAATATACAGGGTCAGACCTTAGCACAGCCTGAGCAAGGAAATACAACCTCTGTTTCAGAAAAAAAAGTGGCCAGAATAGGCCAAAGGAATGGCAGGGCAAGACTAACATGTGCCAGTAGAAAGTGGGAGAAGATGTATGAAAGGGAATACTGAGGATATTAGGCTTGGGTGGTGAGCATACTGGAGCATGATGAGTAGAGATGAACTTATTGACATGGGAAGGACTCACCCATGGCTTGGGATTTAATATTTTGCTCTGGAAAGACACATGTGTAGGATATAAACCTGGTGAAGATTCATGAGCCTGGCATGTTTGTGAAATTAAGCTAGAACACCTGCCTGAAACTAGGTCTTAAATTTTGTTAGAACAACTTGAACCGTGGACATAGCAATGGGCTAGAATTAATAGGATGGAGATGCCAGAATCTCCTTGGCCTAAGATTGAGGAAAGAGTCAGGTGGCTCATGAATGGGGAGTGTTAGGATGGATTTGTACGTAAAACCCAAAACCCACCACCTGGCAGTTTCCCAAGGAAAGTCAGCGGGAGGCTCCTTTCACCAAGGCAATCAAGAATGTGCTGGTGAAGGAGGGGAGGAACCAGGATCTTTCCAAACCTTGGTGGTGCTTTCTTCTGAGGCCAGGCTTGAGAGTGGAAGATGTTGGCATGGAACTGACTTCCTTTCTATCAATGGGTATGACAGGATTCTGGAAAGTCAGAGACCATGTGTGACATTTAACTCCCAGAAGTGAAGTAAATATATGTATTAATTATATATTGCTAAATGCATTTCTTAATTCTAGTGGTTTGTGAATTCATTTGTATTTACATATATGATCACCTTGTCTGTACATCATGAGAGGCATAGTCCTTCCTTTATTGTCTTTATATATGGATTCTTTCTTTTTGTTGCCTTATTGCTTTAACGTGGGCCTTTCTTACAAAGCTAATGTCTTCATCTCACTCCTGATCTTAGGAGAAAATATTTTGATATTTCATAATTAACTGTGATGTTCGTTGTAGATTTTTTGTAGATACATCCTTTCAGGTTAAAGGACGTTCCTTCTCTTCCTAGTTTGCTGAGTTTTTCTTCTTATCATTACTATTATCATCATTATTATTCATGGATGTTGGAATTTTAATTATTTTTCTGACTTTATCAAAATCATTTAATTTTTCTTTTTTCTGTTAATGTAGTGAATTATCTTGATTGTGTTCTGAACTTCGAAACACCTTTACATTCCTGTAATAAACCCAATATTTTTGTGATATATTTTTATTTTGTATCACTGGACTTTATTTTCCTAATTTGTTTAAGATTTGATATCTAGGCCAGGCATGGTGGTTCACGCCTGTAATCCTAGCACTTTGAGAGGCCAACGCGGGCGGATCACCTGAGGTCAGGATTTCAAAATCAGCCCGGCCAACATAGTGAAACCCTGTCTCTACTAAAAATACAAAAAAATTAGCCAGGCGTAGTGGTAGTAATCCCAGCTACTCAGGAGGCTGAGGCAGGAGAATTGCTTGAACCTGGGAGGCAGGGATTGCAGTAAGCTGAGATTGCACCACTGCACTCCAGCCTGGATGAGAGAGCGAGACTCTGTCTCAAAAACAAACAAACAACAACAAAACAACAACAACAACAAAAACCGATTTGATATCTATCCGTGAGAAACACTGACCCTAACTTTCCTTTCTAGTAACGTCTGTGTCAGATTTTGGTATTCAGTTAATGCTGACCTCAAAAAAGTGGGGGGGAGGGGGTGTCATTTTCCTTTTATTCTAATCTCTGAAAGATTTTGTGTGAGATTGGCGTTATTATGGCAATTCATATTTATGCCTTAAATATGGCATATCCATATTTGATGTAGTTTGGCTGTGTCCCCACCCAAATCTCATCTTGAATTTCCACATGTTGTGGGAAGGATCCGGTGGGAAGTAATTGAATATGGGGGCAGGTCTTTCCCACGCTGTTCTCATGATAGTGAATAAGTCTCATGAGATCTGTTGATTTTTAAAAATGGAAGTCTCCCTGCAGGAGCTGCCATCCATGTATATGTGACTTGCTCTCCTTGTCTTCTGCCATGATTGTGAGGATTCCCCACCCACATGAAACTGTCAGTAAGTCCAGTTAAACCTTTTTCCCCAGCCACATGGAACTGTACATGCAGTTAAACCTTTTTCCTTTGTAAATTGCTCAGTCTCAGGTATGTCTTTATCAGCAGCGTGAAAATGGACTAATAGAACAAGGATATTTGAAAAACCTCAATAAAACCATCTACATCTGTATATTTCTTCTGAGAAAAAATTTAATAATGAGTTCAATTTTAGTAATGGTTTTATGATTGTGGCTGTTATTTTTCCAAGGACTGTTTTCAATTCATTATCAAATTTTTTAGGTTTAAGCTGTTAATAATAGACTATTATTTTATTGTCTATAAGATCTGTAGTAATGTTTTCTTTTTTATTCCTGATATTGGTAATTCATATTTTGTCTCCTTTTTCTTTTTCTTTTTTCTTTTTTTTTTTTTTTTTTGCATCAGTCTTACTAGAGGCTCTTCAGGTGTTTTTTTTTTTTTTCCAAGACAGAGTGTCATTCTGTCACCAAGGCTGTAGTTCAGTGGCAGGATCTTGGCTCACTGCAACCTCCACCTCCCGGGTTCAAGTGATTCTCCTGCCTCAGCCTCCCGAGTAGCTGTGACTACAGGTGTGCACCAGTATGCCTGGCTAATTTTTGTATTTTTAGTAGAGACGGAGTTTGGCCGTATTGGCTAGGCTGATCTCAAACTCCTGGCCTCAAGCAATCCTCCTGCCTCAGCCTCTCAAAGTGCTGGGATTATAGGCATGAGCCACGGCGCCTGGCCAGACCCTGTAGTTTGAATTGTATTTTCTTTCTGCTGTACATTGGATTTCATTTTATTGATTTTAGCTCTTAAATTAATACATTAATTTTGAGACAGAGTCTCTTTCTGTCACCCAGGCTGGAGTGCAGTGGTGAAATCATGGCTCACTGCAGCCTCAACCTTCCAGCTCAAGTGATCCTCTCACCTCAGCTTCCCAAGTCGCTGGGACCACAGGAGCATGCCACCATGCCCAGCCAATTTTTTGTGTTTTTTTTTTTTTTTTTAGAGTTTTTTTTGCCATGTTGCCCAGGCTGGTCTGGAACTCTTGGGCTCAAGTGATCCTCCTGCCTTGGCCTCCCAAAGTATTGGGATTACAGACTTGAGCCACCACGCCCAGCCTATTTATTATTTATTTGTTTTGATTTGTTAGTTTTTCTATTTATTGTAATAAATTCTTAGATTATTGTCTGGCTTTGTTTTTAGGGATATTTAAATACACATGTATTTAATGTATATTTAATGTATATTTAAATACATATATTTAAATCTACATATTTTCATTCTGCAGGCACTGTTTCTGCTTTATCTCACAAGTTTTGTCATGTTCTATTTTCATTGAAGTTAAATTCAGAATATTTTCTGATATTCATTTTAATTTCTTTTTTGAATTATATGTTATTTAGAAGTGTGTTGATTAATATTCTTAATATTTGGAGATTTCCGGTTGTCTTTTTAAAAATGGCTTTTATCTTTATTGTATAATTACAGAAATAATCTCAATGATTTCAGTTTTTTGGAATGTGCCAAGACTTGCTTTCTGATGCAGCATACGAAGAGTTTTGGTAGATGCATATGTGTATTCTCTCATTCTTGAGTATAGTGTTATCTGTATGTGAAGCATGTAATGTTCACATTTTCCATATTGTTACTATTATTTTATTTCTTAATTCTAGCACTTATAAAAAAGAATATGTTAAAATCTCACAGTTTAAGGATTTCTATATTTAGTTTAATTGTCCTTTATTGTAATGTGTTTGTGTGGTTTTGATGCTAGAGTAATGCTGGTCTCATAGAATGAGTTAGGAAGTATTCCACTGCTTCTATTTTTTGGACTATATCGTAGATAATCAACAGCATCATTTTTTAAATATTTGGTAGAATTTACTGGTCAAACTATCTGGGCTTGGTTGCAATCTATTTGAATACGTTGTTGATTCAATTTCATTAATAAATACAGGCCTATTCCGCCTATAATCCCAGCACTTTGGGAGGCCAAGGCGGGCAGATCATGAGGTCAGGAGATCGAGACCATCCTGGCTAACATGGTGAAACCCCATCTTCACCAAAAATATAAAAAATTAGCCCGGCGTGGTGGTGGGCACCTGTTGTCCCAGCTACTCGGGAGGCTGAGGCAGGAGAATGGCGTGAACCCGGGAGGCGGAACTTGCAGTGAGTGAGATTGCGCCACTGCACTCCAGCCTGGGTGACAGAGAGAGACTCTATCTCAAAATAAATAAATAAATAAATAAATAAATAAAATACAGGCCTATTCAGATGATCTATTTCTTGGATGAGTTTTAGTAGATTGTTTCTTTCAAATAATTGTTTCATTTGTGGGCTTAGAATTGTTCATAATATTCCTTTGTTACCTTTTTAAAATATTTATGGCATCAGTAGTGACAGTCCCCCTTTCATTTCTGATATTAGAAATTTGTGTCCTCTCTTTTTGTGGTTAGCCTGGTTAGAAGTTTTCCAGTTTTACTGATCTTTTCGAAGAACCAGCTTTGGTTTTGTTGTTTTTCTCTATTAATTTCCTATATTCAATTTCACTGATTTCTGTTTTGATATTTACCATTTTTCTTCTGCTTACTTTGGATTTAATATGCTCTCCTTTTTCTTATTTCCCGAAGTGAAAACTTAGATAATGATTTTTAGATCTTCTTTTCTAATACATACATTCTGTGCTATAAATTTTCCTCTAGTCACTGCTTTTACTGCATTCCACAAATGAGATGAGTTGTGTTTTCATTTTCACTTAGTCCAAAATACCTTTAAACTTCTCTTGAGGGATTTTCTTCGGCCTGTGTGTTATTTATATGTGGATTGTTTAATCTCCAAATATTTTAGGATTTTCTAGCTCCCATTCTGTTATTTTCATTGTGGTCTGAAAGAATACTTTGTATAATTTCTATTTTTTAAATTTGGGAAGGTGTGTTTTATGGACCAGGATGTGATCTGCTTTGGTGAATGTTCCACGTGAGCTTGAAAAGAATGTGTATTCTGCTGTTGTTGGATGAATTATTCTGTAAACATCAGTTAGATCCAGTTGATTGATGATGTTGTTTGGTTCAGCTCCATTCTTATTAATTTTCTGCCTGCTGGATCTGTTATTTACGGGTAGAGGCGGGTAAAAGTTGCAACTATAACAATAGATTTTTCTATTTCTCCTTGCTATTCTATCAGTTTTTGTTTTATGCTGTTTGATGCTCTCTTGATAGGTGCATATATATCAAAAATTGTTATGTCTTCTTGGAGAAGAGAAGAATACATAAGATTATCATTATGTGATGCCTCCCTTTATTCCTGATAATTTTGCTTGCTCTGAAAACTGCTTTGTCTGAAATTAATATAGCGACTCCAGCTTTCTTTTGATTTGTGTTAGTATAGTATATCTTTTTCCATCCTCTTTTCATTGTACTCTACAAATATCTTCCACTCTTTTCTGTATTTCCTATTCATTTTCATCTCAGTGTTTTTATTTGATTATTTTCTGTAGATATGTCTTCCAGTTCAGTAATCTTGCCTTCTGTCATGTTAAAACTGCTGTTAACACACCTGTTAAAATTCTTAATTTTAGTGATTTTATTGATCTGTTATAAAATGTAATTTTAAAATAAACTACAGTTCTCTGATAAAAGTCTTCATCTTTTAATGAATTTTCTTCATGTGCCTATGTTCTTGCACGTGTTAGTTACTTTCAAATCCTTGTTTGATAGTTTACTGTCTCGATTGCCTTTGGATCTGTTCATTGTCTTTTTACCTCTCTTGGCTTACAATCGTATGTTCTTGTCTCTTGGCATGCTTAGTAAACGTTTTTACTTAAAGGTAGACATTATATATAAAAAATTGTGGAGGCTCCAGTTAATATTTCTTCAGAGGCATTATCTTTTCTCTCTGCTGGACATATACAGAGGGGCTTGTAATTTAACCCCAGAAGCTGTGCCGAATCAAAGCTATGTTTTATTTACTGATTTTTCCCACATATGCATGTTTTACTTTTTGAAAGGCTCTGTCTTCTTTTGGTTCATCTCCAATCCTGGGATATATTGTTAGTGCTTTCTTCTGTTCACTGAGGGTCTTACCCTGGGCAAATCCTGAACTCAAATTCTTATATCGATATCACAGTAGGACTGCAGAAGGCAATGCTTTGCGTTTAGGATGACTTCTGCTGAGGTGTACAGCCTCCCAAGTCATTCAGCTTCAGAAGTAGGCAGATTCCTTAGAGAGAACAAAGGCTGTCCCCCAGGATCAACCCTCTACTCTTCCTTTTTCACTGGAATGTAAACCTCCTCAAATTTCCAATTATATCTCTCTAGTCCTGTGAGACTTTCACATTCTCTGGTTTCTGTCCTCCAGCTGTGGCCCTCTGCCTGGGAAAAGTTCACATTCTCAGCCTCTTAGTTTGCAAATAGAGTTGACAAATGTTCTCAGTTGCAAAGTAAAGCTGCCAAACATCAGCTTACCTTTCTGCAGTTTTTTTACTTTCCAGAATCCTGGCTTCTTCAATGCCTGCTCATTTTGTTACCGGAAAGGGTTCTCGATCCAGACCCCGAGAGAGGGTTCTTGGATCTTGCGCAGTAAAGAATTTGAGGCGGGTCCACGGAGTAAAGTGAAAGCAAGTTTATTTTCAAGAAAGGAAATTAATATCCTGGCTAACAAGGTAAAACCCCATCTCTACTAAAATACAAAAAACTAGCCGGGCGAGGTGGCGGCGCCTGTAGTCCCAGCTACTCCGGAGGCTGAGGCAGGAGAATGGCGGGAACCCGGGAGGCGGAGCTTGCAGTGAGCCGAGATCGCGCCACCGCACTCCAGCCTGGGCGACAGAGCGAGATTCTGTCTCAAAAAGAAAAAAAAGAAAAGAAAAGAAAAAAACGAAAGTAAATGAATAAAAGAATGGCTACTCCATAGGCAGAGCAGCCTGGAGGGCTGCTGGCTGCCCCTTTTTGTGACTGTTCATTGATTATATACTAAACAAGGGGTGGGTTATTCATACCTCCCTTTTTAGACCATATAAGTAACTTCCTGACGTTGCCATGGCATTTGCAAACTGTCATGGCGCTGGTGGGAGTGTAGCAGTGAGGACGACCAGAGGTCACTCTCATCGCCATCTTGGTTTTGGTGGATTTTGGCCGGCTTCTTTAGTGCAAACTGTTTTATCAGCAAGGTCTTTATGACCTGTATCTTGTGGCAACCTCTGATCTCATCCTGTGACTTTGAATGCCTTAACCGTCTGGGAATGCAGCCCAGTAGGTCTCGGCCTTATTTTATCCAGCCTCATTCAAGATGGAGTTGTTGTTCTTCCAGTGCCTCTGACACTTTGGCAACTGTCTCATGCGGTTAAATATTTTGAAAATTTTATTGCATTTTTCTAGTAACTCTCATAGGGACTATGAGTCTGCTGCAAGCTACCCTATCTGATGTGGCAACAGAAACCCAGGTTATCCTTGTTTGAAGTGAAAAATGTCCATCTAGGATGTTTTCAAGAAGGCCTTTGTGTTTCCTAAGGACCAAGAAAGCACACTTGAGCATGAATGGTGAAGTAGTTGACTTAAGAAAGGAAAGTGATCTCAGACTCTGAGTCCAAGGAAAACTGTTTTGAATGAAAAGAGAAAGAGCTACATAACACATGGAATAGATTTTAAAATACTGTAAATTTTAATAACACCAAATGAATGACATGAAACTTCAAAACTTGTAATATCCTCATTATTTTTGCTTGTGTTATGAAACCCCTTTGAAAGATAAGAATGCATGTTGTTTAAATGTGTAGAACTGCTTTGGACTAGATATAGGAGGGGATCCCACAAGACAGTGTAAAGGATCAGGCAGGAAATGTTAATGATCTCATCCTATTGAGTCCTTTGGGACATGGGGGTAGCAGTAGATTGTTATTTCAGAGAAGTGGCAGGAATCCAACTGGAGAAGCGTCCCATTAGGAGAGCTCACTTACGTTTCCTGCTGCTCCATAGGTAATGCCTTTTAAGAGTGTTTATCTTATAAAGACATTTAAAGGTAAGGCAGTGCAAAGGAAAACCTCTGTGACGATGGAATTTTTGGTACTTGGTAGCCCTTCAAATTTCTCTTGGTGTACGGAAAGCTAGCTTTGCTCACTGGTCTTGAGAATTTGTGTTTTGGGTTACATATGGGAGTGGGAGATGGATCTGATTTGATGCCATGACACCTGCTCTCACTTCCCCTAGGTGGAAAGAAGTGAATTTATGGTCCCTTGCTTCTCTTTCCTTTCCCTTCACCAATGGAAACTCTCTTTTCTGGTTTCCTTCACCAGGAAAAAGTATAGTCCTAAATGACTGAAATAGCTCTCAGTGTCAGGTTAATGTCTGATTTTAATGCCATTGCCTTGAGAAAAACAATTCCCGGCTTTTAAGATCTGAGTAAATGAGAGAGCTACTGGAGATTGGTGTTGGGGATGGGGGTTAGGTGCAGGGAAAACTTGGCATGATTGAAGGCCATTTGTAGATTTAAAATTCTTGTTGTTGTTGCTGACTGTCTAAGCCTAAAAGTTACTCAGAAGCAATCCCAGGCTGGGCGCAGTGGCTCATGCCTGTAATCCCACCACTTTGGGAGGCTGAGGTGGGCAGATCACGAGGTCAGAAGTTCGAGACCAACCTGACCAACATGGTGAAACTCCGTCTCTACTAAAAATACAAAAATTAGCCAGGCCTGGTGGCATGCACCTGTAATCCCAGCTACTCTGGAGGCTGAGGCAGGAGAATCACTTGAACCCAGGAGATGGAGGTTGCAGTGAACGAAGATTGTGCCACTGCACTCCAGCCTGGGCAACAGAACAAGACTCTATTTCAAAAAAAAAAAAAAAAAAAGAAAGAAAGAAAGAAAGAAAGAAAAAAAAAAAAAGAAAAAAAAGAAGCAATCTCAATATTCAGAACTCGTTATCAGCTGCTGCCTAGTGTATCAAATGCACGCATTCTATCGGTTTCCATTGATTGCATTGTTTTCCATTGAATTTTTGTTAAATGATTTTATGGTAGCTTCTGGGAAACCTGAAGGCAAAAAACCAAAAAGTGAGGCAAACTCATTATTATTCCAAGAAAAATACCTCAACATTCTCATCTTGTGAAAGCAGCTTATTGAAATTATCTTCTTACAACGAGATCGCAGGACAAATACTACTGAAATTTTGTAGGTTGACTTCAGCTCTATGTATCTTAGTTAAAATAAATTTTGTGGTAATTTATTTCCCATCACTTAGTTATCAGTGTAATTTTTAAAAAAAAATTTGAGATGACTACTTTCTCAAAATTTATCTAAAACTCCCATTTATTTAACAATTGAAGATAGTAGGCCCAAAGTAGTTAACAGCTTACCAAAAGATACACAGCTGGTTTGTGATTGGTGGAGAGGCTGGGAACCAGAAAGCTGTGTTTGGGGTTTTCCACCCTGTTATCACCTGGCCTGTGACACCAGCTCTCGGGTGGCTACATAAGTTTCTACCTCTTCTATCAGCTTCTTGTTTTTCCCTAATTTTATGTTCTTAATAGCCTCTTGAACCAGTTCTGTCATATGCTGTGAGTGACTCAAATTGATAACACTATTTTATTCAGAAGAATTCCTAGAGATGATGCCTTGTTGTATACTTTTTTGAAGAAGTAATTTGCTCTCATATTTAATAATTAGAAATAAAACATGTGGAAAACTGTCCTGCGAAGATATTCCATGCCACCCTGTCACTCACTCAGCTACCCAATTCACCTCCCTACGGGTTACTTGTGTTATTAGATTCTCATGTAGCTTTGCAGATGTATTTTATGAATATACAAGGAAATACATTTTATATATTCTTTTAACGCCCTTTATAGTAACAACTTTTATTGTGACAATAAAGACCTCCAATGTCAATGTCTGATACCAAGGTACTTTTGCTCATGGGTCTGTGGATTGACTGTGGCTCTGCTGGGTCCAGTGGGAATCAGCTGGGCTCAGTTGTGTTCGAGTCAGGTCTACTCCACCTGTTTTTTCTGGGATCCAAACTGAGGGAGCAGCAGCTACGTGGTCATGCTCATCTCATAACAGATGGTGAGAGTGCCCTAGGGACTAGCAAACACACATGCTGCTTCTAAATCCTTTCCTTGCAATTAGCACACTCTCATTTCTACTTGCATGTCATTGCTTAAAGCAGGTCACATGGCCCAGTCAAGAGTTAATGGGGTAGAGAAGCATATTCCTCCCATGGCGTAGTTGAGGAGTGAATATTTGATGGCTAATGATGCTGATTATTAACTTAGTATGGGCTTACAAACTATATACTCTGTACTTTTATTTAACATATCATGGAGATATTTGTCTGTTAGTATATAAACACTTAAATTTTTTAATAACTATGCAGTATTTCATTTTATGGATGTCTACGGTGTAACTAATCAGTTCTTTGTTGATGGACATTTTGATCATATCTAGCACTTGGCTGTCACAAATATTACTGCAATGATTAATATCATACATATATCATTTTGCATAAATGCAAGTTCTATCTGCAAAATAAATTCCTTGAAGTTGAATTTTTGGCTCCAAAGACAGATATTTCATTTTGCTAAATATTACAAATTTCTCCTCTATAGACATTGTATCCCTACACATCTCCAATAGCAGTATGGGAAAGGGCTTATATCACCACATTTTTGCCAGCTCGCTGTGTTACCCGGTTTTGAATCTTTTCCAATCTGGTGGAAAATAACACAATGTTGATGCTGTCACTCTTATTACTTTGTTTTGTTTTTTAACCACAGTTATGTTGGCATATAATTCACTTATCATAAAACTTACCCTTTCTAATATGTACATCTCAGTAGGTCTTAGAATATTCACAGTGTTGGGAAACCATCACCACAATATAATTACAGAGCATTTTCATCACCCCAAAATCCTGTACGCATATTAGTAATTTTTCATTCTCGCTCCCCCTATCCCTCAGTAGCCATGAATCTACATTTGTCTCTGAATTTGCAGAGTCTGGAGATGTCATCATAATTGGAATGAAGTATCATGGGTTTTTTCACTTTGCATACTGTTTTCAAGGTTCATCTATTGAACCTCATTGTGGCATGTATCAGTAGTTTATTCCTTTATGTTACTAATTTTTCATTATATGAACATACAACATTTTATTTCTCCATTCATCAATTGGTGGACACAGGTTGTTTCCACTTTTTGGCTATTATGAATAATGCTTCTCTGAACATCTGTAAACAAGTTTATGTGGACATATGTTTCCATTTCTCTTGGATAGATACCTAGATGTGGAATTCTGGGTCATTTGTTAATTCTATGTCCAACAATTTGAAGAACTGATGCACTGTATTCCAGAGTGGAAGCACAATTTTACAATCGCTCAGCAAAAATTAAGGTTCCAATTTTTTCACATCTTCACCAATACTTTTTAATTTCAGACATCCTAGAGGATGCAAAGTTGCATCTCACAGTGGCTTTGATTTGCATTTCTCTAGAGCGAATCATTTTCATATCTTTCCACGTGCTTATTGGCCATTGACATAGATTCTTTGGCAAATATCTATTCTTCACTTTTTAGTTGAATTATTTGTCTTTTCATTGTTTAATTGTAAAAGTTGTTTTATATTCTTTTTTGTTTGTTTGTTTGTTTGTTTGAGATGGAGTCTCGCTCTGTCACCCAGGCTGGAGTGTAGTGGCGCCATTTCAGCTCACTGCAACCTCTGCCTCCCAGGTTCAAGTGATTCTCGTGCCTCAGCCTCCCAAGTAGCTGGGATTACAAGCATGCACCCCCACATCCAGCTAATTTTTGTATTTTTAGTAGAGACAGGGTTTTGCCATGTTGGCCAGGCTAGTCTTGAACTCCTGACCTCAAGTGATCCTCCTGCCTTGGCCTCCCCAAGTACTGGGATTACAGGTGTGAGTCACCACACCTGGCCTGTTTATATATTCTTGATAGCAATCCCTTTTCAGATACATGATTTTGAAACATTGCCTTTCATTGTGTGAGTTGTCTTTGTTGAAGAAACCGTTTTTTTTCCCCAGTGAATGGTCTTGGTTCCCTGGCCAAAAATCAACTGGCCATAGGGATATAGGTTTTGTTTTGGACTTTCAATTCTAATTACTTCGTCTATGTGTTTATCCTTATGCCCTTGCCATGCTGTCTTGATTTCTGTAGCTTTGTAGTAAGGTTAAAATAGGGAAGTGTGAGTCCTCCAACTTTGTTTCTCTTTTTCAAGATTGTTTAGGATATTCTGGGGCCCTTGAATTTCAAAATGAATTTTAAGATCAACTTGTAAATTTCTCCACAAAAGGCAGCTGGGATTTTGATAGGAATTATGTTGAATCTATAGTCAGTGTAGTTTTAAACTGTATCTATTTATGAATTAGGTAAAACACATTTTTTAAGGCCATTTGCTTTTCTTTTTCTAAACTAAGAACTTATGTATATTTGGCTCTTTTCTTGTGGGTGTCAGTTCCAGTTCTGTTCTTGTACCACTCAAATTATGTTTGGAAACAAGACTAGAGGGATGGGCATGTTTCATAACTATATTGGAATATTGACTCATATACACTTTTCTCCATGATCCCCTCAAAAGGATTGGGTGCACTGGTGTTATGATAGAGAATATTTATGTTTGAAACAACCAGACCTAAGCAATTAACTTAAATTAACAGGAAAAAAAAAAAAAAACTCTACTCTTTTTTTTCCCTTTCCTCAGAAGACAAAGTGGTATTTATTGAAATATCCATGGATTGAAAAATGTTCCAAAATAAGTTTCCTTAAAATAGCCAGACAGCTCATCCTTGAAAGAAAGTCCTTTCACAAGATATATCAATTTATTCTTAATGTATATTTTTCTATCAGTATTATTTTTCTTCAGATGTTCCATTTCCCTGTTCTTCATGCAGATAATTTGTAGAATTCTTGTCCTCCCTGTTTTGAAAGAATTTTCTTTAGTTTTGTGTGTTTTGTCTCACTCTTTTTCTTATCTAGTATGAGCTTACAATTATTTATGCTTCTCTTGTATTTTCCAATTTTCTACCTCTAATTTATGGGTCTTAAATTTAGCCTGGTCATGTCTCTTGGAAGAAAATAGCTTAGGTATGTAGCCATGCCTTGGTTAGAGAAGCAAATAGCTCCTGGATGAAGTGTCACCACAAGGGCATCCAATGACAGACAGGGACCACTTTCTTAATCCATTTTGTGTTGCTATAAAGGAATACCTGAGACTGGATCATTTATTTTTAAAAAGAAGTTTATTTGGCTCATGGTTCTGCAGACTATGCAGGAAGCATGGCATAGGAATCTGCTTCTGGGGAGGGCCTCAGGCTGCTTTCACTCATGGCAGGAGGTGGTGAGCTGGTGTGTGCAGAGATCACATGACAAGAGAGAGGGAGGAGATCCAGGCTCTTCTTAACAACCAGCTCTCTAGGGGAACTAATAGAGAATTCATTCATCCCTTTAACCCGGGGAGGGCATTAATCTTTCATGAGGATTCTTCCCCAGGACCCAAACACCTCCCATTAAGCCCTACCTGTAACATTGGGGATGAAATTTCAACATGAGGTTTGGGAGTGACGAATAGCCAAGCTATAGCAGCCATCTTGCATACTGATCAAGGGTCAATGGTCAGTGATTTTGCTGCTCTCTCAACTATGGTAGGAATGAGATTATAAATACAGGCCTTTGAGGGTTTTTGTTCAAAATACGAAGATATCTTATTCTATTCACCTGGGGTGCTCAAAGGGCCCATTTTCATCCACTCCAAATTGGCTCTCCATGCCAGTGGCCATTATTCAATTCTTGATCACTGAAGGGCTCTGTAGATTGCTAAATGGCTCTGACTGTCCTTGATAATGCATTAGAGAAATGAAAAAGGCAGTGGCATTACAGCATAATTAAATTCAACTCATGAGCAAGGTAAGATGACCATGCTTTTTAAGCAAGTTTGCTCTAAGAGCCTGCTGCTGTCTCTTCAAATCTGTCCCTGGGAGCGGCTCGTGTTTTGCATCTGTCCAGTCTCTCTCACCTCTTTAATATGTGTTGTCCTGGATGGTGTCCCATCATGATTTTTGGTGACAGGCACAGTCTTGCAGAACATGGAGCTAAAGACCTCCCTTGGGATATGCCATAAGGAAAAAAGTCATACATTACAGAGCTTTAATGTGGCATTTCTGCTGGAGAATGGTATGAACGAAATTTTCCTCATATTTATTTAACATCTTCTCCTAAAGAGGCCAAAGGAGGCCAGCTTTATACATGTCACTGCAAATCATCTCAGCATCACTCAGAAGTGGCACCGAATTCAGAAAAGTATTTTAATGGCGTTTTTGGCATCATTGGCAGAGAGTACTGATATTTGGCATTTCTGGGTAACCATGTTCTGTAGGCATTTTCCGTTTAGTAGTTTCAGAGAAAAAGAGTTACTTCAGGTATGGATGCAGCTATTTTCTCAGGAAATTGAGGAAAGAAAGGAACTAACGTCTGTGTAGATCCCCTTACGTGCCAGACACTGTGCTGGATGGTCAACAGGCATCAAACACAAGTTTGATTCATGGCAGTCTTGTGAGGTAGGTTTTATTATTTCCCCCTATTTAAAATAAGAAAACTGAGGGTCAGTGAGATCAAGATCACACAGCTCTAACACAACAGAAGTGGGCTCTGAGTCCTGGTCCAACTCATAGGCTGAACACCCTCTTCTACACTCACTAGCCCACCCTCATGGAGGCTGAATGAAGAGCCTGACTCTGGATACCCAAAAGGTGGCATAAGGTTTGGCTGGCCCAAGAGACTCCTCTTCCCTCCTGGTCCATACAATCACACTTCTATGATATGCCAAAGAGCCCGTTTTTGCCTGTAAGTTTTTAGAAAATGCTTTTCAATAACTTTATGTTTTCTAGGACAAAGGCTACTTATTTCTCACACTCCTAGCCAAGTTCATAGGAAATGGGTCTTTTGTCAGAAGAGGCTAACCATGACAGAAACCCGTGTTATAAGTGAGATTACCAAGGATCACTTGCAGATGGTGTTTTTGAGCCATTTCACTCTTTACAAATGGATCCCAGACTAGAATGTTCATTCAAGGACAAGCTGTGCTTTCTGCTGCTCTGTAAGCATGATCAGAGAATGGGAGTAGGAGAGAGCAATACAGGAGGAGCTGAGGTCAAAATAGAAGACAGAAAGTCAAGCATATCTTGGAAATTGTCTTGGAAATTGATGGCTGTATCACGTCAGCTTCATTGATGGTGCTGGGACTGACCCATCACAGCTGTCAGAGCTGGAAGGGAGCTTGGAGATCATCCTGCATAATCTATTCATTTCTCAGATGGAAAAATTGAGCCATTGGAGATAAAGTGACTTGCCCAAAGTTAGGCAATTAAGACTCCCCCCTTCTAGTCCAATGCCCTTTCCATGACACCACAATTATTTCAAGGTTATGGAATGGTAAATGGCTTATAATTTTTCTATTTTCAATCTCATATATGATCTATTTTACATATATTATTTTTACTAATGTGAAATGTTCTTGAGCAAGAAATTAATTCTTTTATTTTAAGCCAGTGAGATTTTTGAGGCATCATAGCATTACCTGCCTGTCCTAAATAATGCGTGTGCCTATTGAGATGATTATGTACTTTTTCCTCCCTTAATGTATTTATTATATTACAATATAAGATTTTCGGATGTTGAGTTATCCTTGCATTCTTGCGATAACCATTATATTATGGTGTAGAAATATATATATGATGTATTTGATATATATATGTATATATAGTACACTTAACTAATATTTCATCTATTTTTGACTCCAAGATAACAAGTGAGATTGGTCTATCATTTGCTTTTTTGTCGTGTTCTCATCCTATTTTGATATTCTGTTATTCTAGATTCATAAATTAGCTAACTTTCCTCATTTTCTATTCTCTGAAACAGATTGCTTAAGATAGAGATGGCCTATTCCTTGAGTTTTGAGCAAAGGGGAATTGTAGCATAGAATGAAGTTGGAGAGGTGAGGAGGGGCCAGATAATTTAGGCATCTTGAAGGCTACCGTAAAAATTTCACATTTTATTCTAATGACATTGGGAAGCTATTGAAGGACTTAAGCTGCTAACAGCATTATGCTCTGTTACGTACTTTAAATACAGTCATACATTGCTTAATGATAGTGATATGTTATGAGAAATGCATTGTTAGGCAATTTTGTCATTGTGCAAGCATCATAGAACATAGTTACGCAAACCTAAATGGTACAGTCTACTACACACCTAGGGTTTATGGACTAGCCTATTGATCCTAGACTACAAACCTGTACAGCATGTTACTCTCCTGAATACTGTAGGCAATTGTAACACAATGGTAGGTTCTTGTGTATCTAATCACAGAAAAGTTACAGCAAAACTATAGTATTATAATCTAATGGGGCCACTGTCATATATGCAGTCTGTCATTGACCAAAATATCATATATCACTGTGTCCATTATCTGAAGAATGTATTAAGGTGGTTAACAATGAAAGCAGAAATATTTAGACTACTTAAGCAGTCAAGGTAAGAGATGACAGTGGCTTGGGCTAAGAGGTGACAGAGGAGGTAGGAGAATTGAATTGCCTTGATGTGATATTTATTTAAATATATATTGACAAGCCTTGTTAATGGATTATATAAAAGAGTAAGGAAAAGGGAGAGATTACAGTTTGCTTGAATGAAACCTAGGCTTTCACCTGTGTAGCTGGGTAGAGAATGTCCTAATTACTTATATGGAGAATTCTAGAAAAGGAATAATTTTGGGAGTGTAGGTACAGAAACCAGTAGTTCTGTTTCAGAACTGAATAAATAGAAATGGCTATTAAAGGAAATTTGAGTTTGGAGCTTAGGAGAGAAATCAGGATATCATTGGTCTATAGATGGCATTGAAAGCCATGGAACTGGATGAAATCACCGAAGGAGAGAGGTGTGACAGAGAAGAGGTCCCTGGGGCAGGAAAAGAAGGTGAGCCAACAAGAGACAGAGCTTATCCTCCATGGGACTTCAGTTGTTCTCTAGTGTTCCTATTTGGAGTCTGGATGATTCTCCACGTACTTGGGCTGTGAGCATTCAGAAACTTGTTACTTTTGTTAGGCACAGTGTTGATGCTTAATAAATAAAGGTTTGATTGATTCCTAAAAAATACTGTTATTTCTGGGGCAGATGCTTTGGAATCAGCAGGAGCTCTTATAGACAACTTCCCTGGCCTCTTTCTCTCTCTGCAGTGGCTCAGTGCGGGAGACGTCAGGTCCTCTTTCCTTAAGTATATCCTGGCCTAAATGTTCTGCTTGTGTTCAAGGTAGAGTTGTGTCATCCATGTTTGGGAGTCCATATCATGCTTCCGTGGGATGAGGAAGTGGGTATTCAACAGGATAGCATCTGGTACACATCACATACAGGCCCTGTGAGGGAGAGGCAGCCTCAGGCCAGGACAAATCTGAAGGCCTTGAATATCATTTCCCTCACCCAGGGCAGGGATTGTTAATCAGTCTCAATATTCTGCCCGCTGATCCTTCGGGTGCTTTCAGCTCTTTCTCAACACGAAGTATTCTGGTTGGCTGAACAAAACCAAAAACAAAAGCTTTTCTGTCAATCAGGGAATAGACAGATGTTGGATTTAAGAGCTGGGGTGTTTGGGGGACTTCAGTGATATGTGTTTAGCTGCTCAAAATAATCAAAAGATACACCTCCAGGATTTTGGCATGCTGCAGGATTGACTCCCAGGCTAGCCTGAGAACCTTGAACAAATCTTGAGAAGATATATTGTATTCCAAATATCTTGTTAATGGGTTGGTTCTATTGGTGAAAGATAAATAACACTGATTTTTATACCTTGAAAAATTAGCCCTGGAATTACTCATAGGAAAAAAAGTTTTTTCCAAGAGTCTAATATTTAAGGATATTGGAAAACATCACCTGTGTCAAGAAGATTGAAAGCTGCAGAATGGTTGGATAAAGTACAATAAGAGAAAACTTACACCGTGCAGACAGAAACTTAATTTAAGTTCCTAAGCTCTTTACCATAGATTGTGTATAGCCTTTCAATTACAGAATTATGTGTTGGTGGTGAGTTCTTATAAAATTCAAAGTTGATAGGCATAATTAGCTAAATCAGGAATGAGTTCCTAAATGTTTTTCTATAAATTACAGAATTCTATAAGTTAAGTAATTTAAATGAACATTTTTTATTCCTTCCTTTTTTTTTCCTTTTTCTATTTGTTTCTTTTTAAAAGCAAGTGTTAGGTTTGTGGAAATTTGGTAGTGCTAATGCTTGATTAACTGGAAGGGCTGTAAGTAGAAATGATGGATAATCAAATAAATGGAGAATAAAATAACTACAAATGATTCTTCTCTTGGCATGAGCGGATGCCCTCTTACCTTAAACAAGATAGACTCTGCCTCTTCTGAGGAACTTCAAGGTGCTGACCAGCAGATACATTTAAGACACCATGTGACAAAGACCTCTCTCGTGATAGGTAATCCATGATAATACATACTAAATGTTTCTTGGTGTGCAATGAAGGCTAAAGCAGCTTTTCACATAGTCACACTTCAGCAATGACCACCATAGCCCCTTCTGTCTCTCCAATGTTCCAAGCTAAATAAGTCCCCTCTGCCACAGAGGTCTTCCCTGGTACCACCATAACTCAGAATGAATTCAATGAGGGAACTTATTCCTGGTGTCAGTTTTCTGTCATTTTTCGTATTTCATGCCAGTCTTACCCCAATTTACATTAAAATCATATTTTAAGTCCTCTTAGGGAAATGGTAGCATTCACTTTTCTTTTTCTTTTTCTTTTTTTTTTTGAGACAGAGTCTGTCTCTGTAGTCCAGGCTGGAGCACAGTGGTGTGATCTCGCTCACTGCTACCTCCGCCTCCTGGGTCTCGGTTCAAGCAATTCTCCTGCCTCAACCTCCCGAGTAGCTGGGACTACAGGCACGTGACGCCATGCCCAGCTAATTTTTGTATTTTTAGTAGAGATGGGGTTTCACCATGTTGGCCAGGCTTGTCTCGAACTCCTGACCTCAAGCGATCCACCTGCCTCGACCTCCCAAAGTGCTGGGATTACAGGTGTGAGCCACCATGCCCGGCTGATAGCATTCAGTTTTCAAATGATTTCCTGGTATGTCATCTCATTTTGTAGTCAAAGAACATAAGAATTGGAAGTTATTTTGCGGGCACCTAGACAAGCATCCTTAGTATAAGAACATCGCCTCTACAACCTTTCAAACTGGGGCCATTCAACTTCCCTCAGACACCTTCACTGATGTGCAGTTCACTCCTCAACTAAGGCCACTTTGAACTGCCCTAACTGTTAGAAAGTACTTCCTTCTGTTGAACTGAAATCTGTCTGCCTTAAACTTCTACCTATTAAATTAAAATTTGTCCTCTGGGGCTTGGCTGTTATGTTTGATTCTTTTCCCACAGAAGAGTCTTTTAATGTTTTAAGAAAATGATTGCAAATCACCCAAGTCTTCTCTTTCAGGGACAAAATATCTTTTATTTCTTCCAGTCATCAGAGTGACTTTAAGCACCTTTGCCATCCTTATTGCTTTTCTTCAGCTTCATTAAGTCACTCCTTCAATGAACATCTACTTTGCTCCTGCTGTGTGCCTGGCACTGATCTAGGCACTGAACGTGCAAGAAAGGTAGAAACAAGACAAAATCTCTGTGCTCCCGGATCTTACACCACAGAGGTGGGGTTGGAGCATAAATGAAGGCTTTAGAGCCATGGCACATGCCATCCAGGATGTTTTAGACATGTCTGCCAAAGTATTGACGGGCCCGTTTTCTAACACCTCTCTTCATTGCATCGGTACTTCCCTATCACTATATTTCTAGAAGTGCCATTTGTGCTTATGTTATCTTATTTTGGAAGATGTGTGCTCTTTTTGAACAATATTGAGTTTGCTGTCAACCACAAGCAAAAACCCAGTATCTTTTCTCATTCAGACTGATGTTCAGTTATATTTTGTCCATGCTGTTCTTAGTGCTAATCCAGCCCTCTCTGTTTGTTTTAGTCAGTTCCAGCTGCTATAACAAAATACCATAGACTGGGTGGTTTATAGACAACAAATATTTATTTTTCACAATTGTGGAGGCTGGGAAATCCAAGATCAGACTGCCAGCAGATCCAGTGTCTGGTGAGGGCCCAATGTCTGGTTCATAGATGACCATCTTTTTGCTGTGTCGTCATGTGGTAGAAAGGTTACAAGGGAGCTCTCTGGGGTCTGTTTTACAAGAGCACTAATCTCATTTATGAGGTTACCACCCTCATGACTTACTTACCTCCCAAAAGCCCCACCTCCTAATACTGTCACTTTGGGAATTAGGATTTCAACATATACTTTTTGTAAGGATACAACATTCAGACCATCACACCCACCGAAGCATAAGTCTTTATTCTTTATTCTTGCTAAATTTCATCTTACTTGTTTCAGCTCATCTTTCAGCCTGCCCAGATCTTCCTGGGTCTCCATGCCATCAGCTATTCCTCATAGCTTTGTGCCACTTATACATCTGATTGACCGTGTGAGTTCACTGTGCCCAGGCCCAGATAGGACAGGGGCATTCTGAGGGCAATGCTTCGAGTCCTCCTCATGGAGCTCTCCTTTCCAGTGGGTCCTGCTCGGTTCATCAGTGCTGTTTTTGCCAGCCTCACTCAGCCTGTTATGAGTCCAATGAACTGTTACTCAACCCTGTTTTACCAGTACGTTTTCAAAGCTAAAGCAAAATAAACTGTCAAGTGCCTTTCTGAATAATATATATTGCCTTAATATAGCCCTCATTTGACAGTTTAGAGACCATATTTAAAGAGGAAACGAGGCTAGTCTGGCATGAGGTGTGGTCGGTGAGCATTCACAGTGGCTCATTGTTCACCACTTTTCTCTGTAAAGATTTAAAACTCATCTAATTACTGACTGGTTAAAGCTCATACTTCCCAGCCGGGCACAGTGGCTCATGCCTGTAATCCTAGCACTTTGGGACGCCAAGGCAGGTGGATTGCCTGAGCTCAGGAGTTCAAGACCAGCCAGGGAAACATGGCGAAACCCCGTCTCTACTAAAATACAAAAAATTAGCTGGGCATGGCAGCGTGTGCCTGTAGTCCCAGCTACTAGGGAGGCTGAGGCAGGAGAATTGCTAGAACCTGGGAGGTGGAGGTTGCAGTGAGCCAAGGTTGCGCCACTGCACTCCAGCTTGGGTGACAGAATGAGACTCTGTCAAAAAAAAAAAAAAAAAAAAAAAAAAAAAAAGGCTCAAACTTCCCAGCATAGACTGCGGGTTCTTCATAATCTGTCCGCAAGCTATAGACCAGCTTCATTTCCATCCCCCAATCCCCAAATGTTACTTCTTCTCTTCAAAGTTAGCCATGCCAAAGTTCTGCAGGCCATCAAACCTTTGCCTTTACTCATGCTTCTGTGATTTGACATGTGTTATTCCACCTACCTGAAATGCTGCTGTGCTCTTCCTCTTCATAGTCCATCTGGAAGATCCCTCATCAACTTTTAAAGACCCTGCCAAAATGTCCCCTTTTTATGGAAAATGTACTTTCCTAACACTTTGTATGCACATGCACTTAACACATTGCACTACAGTGATTTATACATCTGTCTCCCCTACCTGCCTCTGCCATGGGAAAGGTCCATTCATTCATCATCAAAGACTACCATGATGCTTGGTGTGGTGCAGGAGCTCAGTAAACATTGTTGAATTCTATTATAAAATTTTCCCGTGGATGCGTTCTGGGCACCACTCCAGTTTGTGCATCCATGTTCTCCCTCATTTCAGGCAAAGTGGCTCTATTTTGCCATCTTTTTTCCTCCACCATGCTTTAAAAATTGTTAAGGATTTCATTTCCAAATTCTCTCAGTGCCAATGGCTGGGACTGCTCTGAAGCTGGTGATGAACACCATTGAGCACCCTTTTACTATTTCTTCCCTTATTTGGGGTCTCAGCTGCCTCTTAGAGAGTTGCCTCTTCTCACATAATGTGAGGAACACCGTATCTCAATCTAAAGACTAGGGTGTTAGGTCCTGGCTCTAATTCTGTCTCGGTGTGTAACCTGGAGAAAGTAAATTCACTTCACCAAAGCCCAATTTCTTCATTGTAATTTGAGGGTAATCTCCTTCATTTTTATTATTTTATTATTCTAATTATGCCTTCGATCATCTTCAATGTAGACTGTCCTCCTTGGCTAGGAATTTGGAAACCAAATAAGAGATGAGTTCCTCTGCGGTTTTTCACCTTCGGGGAAATGACTCTTGTCGTCCGGCTGCTGGAGCTCTGCTCCCATAATCTGCATGGTAAGAGCCTCAGGTATGACCTGTTCTTGCTATGCCTTGCCCTCCTATGGGGACACTGCCTCTGTCATCTCTTACCGTGTCATTCAGATCCAGTCACCTGGCCTGTTTCTATACTCTGGACAACCACACACTACTTGCTGGATGGACTGTTTTCCATCATTGTAGCTACAGCTGCTCCCAATATCTGCTCCACAGAATGGGTGGTTAATTTCTAGGCCACTGCATCTCTTGATATGGGCAATATGACTACTGCCAGACCATCTTTCCAAATATTTAATTTGCCTTGGAATAAAAAGATTTTCACAGCAGAGCAAGACAAGGCAGATAATACAAATTTTGTTTTATGGCTAAGGAAACTGAGGCTTAAAATGGTCAAACTACTTGTCCGGTGCTACCTCGATTTTAAGCAGTGGAGACAGGCTAAAGTCAGACATTTTGACACCTTCTCTAGTGGTGTTCTGTCAAGTCAAAAGGGCAGGAACAGTCTCAACATTTTCGGTATTACTTCACAAACATTATACCACATCTCATTCGTAATATGTATTCAATTAGGCCAGGCGCAGTGGCTCACGCCTGTAATCACAGCACTATGGGAAGCTGAGGTGGGCAGATCACTTGAGGTTGGGAGTTCGAGGCCAGCCTGACCAACATGGAGAAACCCCGTCTCTACTAAAAATATAAAATTAGCCGGCGTGGTGGTGCATGCCTATAATCCCAGCTACTCAGGAGGCTGAGGCAGGAGAACTGCTTGAACCTGGGAGGCAGAGGTTGCAGTGAGCCAAGATCACACCATTGCACCCAGCCTGGGCAACAAGAGCAAAACTCTGTCTCAAAATAAATAAATAAATAAAATGTGCACAATTAATTTGCCAGTTAATTAAAAAGTATATGACATTTTAAAATTGGGCAATTTTGGAAATACTCGATCAGAATTTAAACATGTCAACTGGAAGAAGAGAGGAATGAACTCATGATGAAGACAAATCTTAGTTTTTACTTTTTTTTTCTTTATCAACTTTCTGACATTAATATGGAATTTCTAATTAGAAGAAAAATGGCCACGAAATGGACAAAAGGATAGTAAAAGTGAAGAATAATTCATTAAAGAGGATATTGTGCTGTAAATAATTGAGAGTTGATTACAAAAAAGAAGATATTTCTTTAAAACTTGTCATTTGGGGTAAGATTTCCCAAACTATTTTGCTTTTCTTCATGCTGCTTATATCAATCTTAACTCAATTATCTCATACAATTCCAATGTAGTATTGTGAACAACATAATCCCTTTAACATTGTTCTCCTCTCTGTACTTGCCCCTGTGTCACTTAGAATTCTTCCACACAATAAAAGCCTCAAATTAATAAAGTGCTTCTCTTAGAAAATCAAAATGCTTTCTCCACGTTACCATTTAATTACGTCTCAAAGCATTCCTCTGTGAAGTGGGTGTGTGTTAGGAAGAGGAATTAGTCTTTCCCATTATGACACACAGGAAACAGCTTGGAAGAACAGATCATTTCCATCCACAGGTAACTTGATGCTAGTTCAGTTCGGTTCAAGGTTGTTGACTGGGTTCTTCCAGTATACCCAGTTTTCAAACAGAATCTTGCTAATGGACTCAATCACCCAGTAAACCAGCACATAATTACTGGATACCTACTATATATTAGACTCTGTTCTAGACATTGAGGATAGAGCAGTGTGAACAGAAGAAGAAAAATCTCTGACCTTATGGAACTCGAAGTTTTCTAGGAGGAGACAGACATCAAGCATAGTAGATAACATTGTACAGTGTGTTAGAAGGAGATAAATGCTCTGAAAGGCAAGTAAATCAGTGTAAGGAGAAAGTGGAATGCAGGGAAGGTACATGGTTTTCTGTAAGGTGGATAGAGTAGCCCTCACTGAGAGGACGCCATTGGAGTAAAGCAAGAGCATCCAAAGCAGGGGGATCGGCCAGCGCGAATGCCTGGAGGCGGCAGCATGCTCGGAGTGTTTACAGAACCCAGGAAGGCAGTGTGGCTGGGACAGAGTAAATAAGACGGAAAGGGGCACAAATTGAGATCAGATGTGGCCGCAGAATGTTCCAGAAGGGCCTTTTTGGCATTTTATTTTATTTTATTTTATTTTTTTTTTTTTGAGACGGAGTCTCGCTGTGTCGCCCAGGCTGGAGTACAGTGGCCGGATCTCAGCTCACCGCAAGCTCCGCCTCCCGGGTTTACGCCATTCTCCTGCCTCAGCCTCCCGAGTAGCTGGGACTACAGGCGCCCGCCACCTCGCCTGGCTAGTTTTTTGTATTTTTAGTAGAGACAGGGTTTCACCGTGTTAGCCAGGATGGTCTCGATCTCCTGACCTCATGATCCGCCCGTCTCGGCCTCCCAAAGTGCTGGGATTACAGGCTTGAGCCACCGCGCCCGGCCTTTTTGGCATTTTAAAGACGTCTTGCCCTTTATGCAACGTGGGATGTTTTGGAGGATTTTAAGTAGAGAAGGCGGCCATGTTGAGAACAGACATAGGTGGGAAGGGATGCAGAGACCGGTTAGAAAGTCACTGCCTTCAACCACGAGAGATTCAACGGTGCCTCCAAGCAGGGAGGAAGCAGAGGAGATGTTGAGCAGTGACCAGATTCTGGATGCAGTTTTTAGGCAGACCCAGTGGGACTCACTGATGGAACTGCATGTGAGCTGTGAGAGAAAGGAAGGACTCTTATCTTCTGAATGAGACTGGGAGCTCCTTGAGGACAAAAGTCACCTGTTATATTTCTTTATGATCTTTATAGAAACTGAGAAGGCTTCATATACAATAAATACATCACTAAGTTTTTGTTAAATGAAAAAAGGAGGGAAAAAGCAAGTCTGTATCAATAGACTTGGGGTTCCTATGCCCATAATGATTTGCAAAAATAGACGCTGTTTCCTGTATTTCCAAAAAATCTTAAAAATTGACTATTTTCCCCAAGGTAACGCTATTGAAGCTAAAAAAAATCTTTAAATGTCTTTGTTTGGGCTGGAATTCATTACCTTGATGAGGTAACAGGTCTTTTATCTGCTATTTAGAAGTTCTGCCTGGCATGTAAAATGGATGTATTATTACCATTTAATTTGTTTGACGAAAATATTAATAAAATACAGGGCTTACAAGAAAAATAGTAAAATGCTTTGGATATAATGATTGGGAATCACATATTCACATGGTTTTTAAAGAAAGAAACCTCCCCCCTCAAAAAAAAAACCACTCTGCAATATCTATACTTTCTTTTTTATTCTTGTTTACAACATAAAGTTCTCCATTGTCTAGAAAGAAAGCACAAAAGAGAACATGTTAAATCTTATGATGGGTTTTTGGAGATGATCTAGTCTAATTCACTAAGTTTATATTTGAAAAATATCAGTCGTAGAAACATTAAGGTGATAGACATAATTTTGTTTCCAATACACCGTAACACAAATTCTAAGTTGTCAAATGAGGCCTAACAAATAACAGTAGAAGAATTGTGAAATATGTTATTTCTTGAATCTTCCTTCTTGATATTTGCTTGGCAACAGTAATTAGCCACAAACAATCTTGAGTCATAACTGTCCAGAGAGCACGGTGAGAGGTAGGTGTGTGGAAGGATGGCAGATGAGGGAGAAAATAGAATGAGAGGCACCTTGATGGGAGAACTCTAGCTTTTTTAAACTCATACTGTTGCTAGGAGGCATTTGTGCATAATTTTTCACAGGGCTTTACAGTCACACACCGTCATATTTGAGTCAAAACTCTGATATTTAGAAGGTGTGTGACCATGGCCAAGTTTCCTAACTAGGACATCGGTGTCTTTGCATACCTTATAGGGTAAGTTTTGTCAGCTATGGTAAGACTATTTTTAATATGGTTAGAGATAGCAGGAATTCAATACATGATATTTTTATTACTAGTAATTTTCCTAATGGGTTTCAGCATTTCTTGCCTTTGTGTTTGAATAGAAACGCCTTCACCCTTCATATACTAGATATCCTGCTAGTCCTTGAAGAGCCCGGTTTGAATGTCAGTCTCTCCTTCAGTAGTTCATACATTGTCATTCAGTTTTTCACTTACATGCAGCTATTTGTTTCAAGATCTTATCTGCCTAAGTTGGATTTCTTGTGGAATAGTGAAAAGAGCCCAGAAGTCGTGGGTTTGAGCTCGGCCACTCTTTCATGAAAGTGGGACCCTTATGAATAGAATGGAATGAGGCATATATTATAAGAACTTACACAATTGTTGAGAAAGTTATTTTCCAGAAGAAGGAATTCACAGATCTGAGAAAAGTCACTATTGGGTTCCATGAGGTCCTCGTGTGGATGGGCAAGTCAGAGCTGCCAGGGGAATCTGGGAGGCCCGCCACATCCAGGAGGGGGGCCCTGAAAGAAAGCTGGAAGAATACTCAGTGAAAAGCTTTTGTCTTTGCCTGGCTACTGCCTCTTTGGATCCATGTTAAGGCCCTTGTGATGGGTGTGTTGATCAGCTGTGCTGGAAATTTGGAAGATCTGGGTATGAAGTGGGGGAGGGCCAGAACATGCTAGAACCCTCCAGGTCTCCGCATGTGTTGTCACAGCAAACTACAAAGACCTTGAGAGAGGAATAGATACTGTTGCACTCTGCTTCCCAAATCTTGCACAAATTCCTCTTTGGGCCAACTGTACTCACATGCATGCAGGCAAGAGGAACCTGAGAAACACTGTTCCAGCTAATGAAGTCCATAGAGTACAAACCACCACTGCCACTTCTTGGCTATGTTGGTTGTACTGGGAAGTTGACCCAACCTTTCTGATCCTCTCCTTCCTTATTATTGTATTGATGTAAATGAGATAACTATTATAACTACCTTTATAGGGTGATTAGTAAGAATTAAATAAGATAATGCAAAAAAAATCCATTACAAAATACATAGCTGGATGCGGTGGCTCATGCCTGTAATCCCAGCACTTTGGGAGGCCAAGGTAGATGAATCACCTGGAGAAGTTCGAGACCAGCCTGGCAAACATCTCTACTAAAAATACAAAAATTGGCCAGGCCTAGTGGCGCATGCCTGTAATCCCAGCTACTCAGGAGGCTGGGGCAGGAGAATCACTTGAACCTGGGAGGCAGAGGATGCAGTGAGTGGAGATCACGCTACTACCCTCCAGCCTGGGTGACAGAGCAAGACTCCATCTCAAAAAAAAAAAAATTACAAAATACAGAAGAACTTATCAGATTACTGTTGCTAGATACATCCATTCATTTCATTAATGTATGTTTATTGTGCATCTACTATGCACCAGCAACTATACTATGCCTAGGATCCAAGGCAGTGACAATATCCTTGCTATCTTCAAGCTGAATGAGACATAATTAGATATTCAAGTGGAGATGTAAAGTGAGCATTTGACAGACTGGATTTCAGGGGATAGGCCCTGGTTTAAAACATACATTTGGAAGTTATTAGTGTTTAATAATGAAACTCTAAAATGTATGAGCCTGAATTAGGTCACCTTAGGTAAAATACATGTAAATTGAGAGGAGAAGAGGTTTAATGTCTAAGATCCGAGACACTTCAGAATTTGGGGGTCAAAAAGATAAAGAGGAACAAGGAAAGAGGGTGAGAAAAAGCAGCCAGTAAGGCAGAAAGAGAACTAATAGAGAGTGGTGTCCAGGTTAATTTATGCTGAAAGATCAATTCATATGACAATTGAGAATTGACCATCAGCTTAGCACATGGAGGTCATTTGCCAAAGTGGAACAGGTTCAAAACGTAATGGAAAGAAAGATTTTGGCATAAAGGGAAGCAGGAAAATAGGGTGGCAACAAGTGGGAAGGGTGTCAAGAGATATTATATATATATGTTTATGTGTGTGTATAATTTATATATATAAGTTAAATAGAGCCAATTATATATATAGTATATGTATGTGTGTGTGTGTGTGTATATATATATATAGAGAGAGAGCTTGGGTGCAGCTTCCTATGAGGATGGAACCTTTACCCAGAGATGCAAACGAGGAGGAAGACGGCTTCCTTCAGGCGGTTCTCTCTTAAGAGGAAAATGTTCAAACTGAGTGAGCGTGCCCAGTTGTATCTGCAAATGTATTAATCCAAGTCACGCAAGTCACATCAACTTCTCAGGAGCAGACTGAGCAAAAGGGAAGAGAGAGGGGTGAAAGGAGGGATAAGTAGATTTCAGCGAGAGCAAGAACGTTAAAGAAATATTTCGAGAAGTTGAAAACGAAGAGAATTTTGCTGAAGAAGATTATAAGTTCCAGAGGCTACAGTGGTAAGATGTGGGGAGCTGGAGTGGGAGACAGGTCAGACTAGAGTGTGTGTAGTTTGAGACAACGATATTTCTCCTGTATTGCTTGGAACAGGGGCTAGGTTAGATAAATATTTGTTCCTTGAGAGAAACCTGACAAGACCTGCATGGGGCTGGGGTAATACATTGGTCCACATGGACCCCTGTTTGCGTAGAAGTGTTCATCTCCAATAAGGTCTACTCTGCTTACACCAAGGGGTCAGGAAAGGCTGACCTTGATTATCTTCTCCTTCTCTCCCTCCCTCTCCTCCACACCTGGCCCAGCAGAGGAAGGAAAACTAGCTTGACAGCTGACCTGGATTATCTTCTCCCTCTGTCCCTCCCTCTCCTCCACAGCTGGCCCAGCAGAGGAAGGAAAACTAGATTGACAGCTGCCCAGCCCTTCCCCTGAAAGTCAGAGGCGCAGGTTGCTTTACTACCACCGAGGCAAAAGTGGTTTGTCTCCTTCATGTCGTTCTAATCCTTACAGAAGAATTTGTGGCAGCAATACGAAGACTATAGCTAGGAGGATCAGCACCTCGGAACCTCTTTGAAACTTGCTAGAGGATGAGGGCAGTGGGCAAGAGGAAAGTTCCTCTGAGCACCTTCTGTGAAAAGGAGAAGCCGGGCCTTGGGGATGTTCCTTCAGTTTCACAAGTGGCAAGATTTTCACCTCCGGTTGGCAGCTTTCAAATCGTTTCCCATTTCTCCAACTTAGGAAGAAGCTGTGAAAGCCGCAGGCAAACGGGGATGAATGATTCATTTGGTCCTGGCTATTTCCTTCACTCCTAGGATGTCTCAATATCTACTCTGTTATTTGAGAATAATAATAATAATAATAATAAATTATCTGCTTCCCTGGGACTTTCAGCGGAGTCGTTAGGCACGTGATGAAACCTTGGGTTGCACGGGGCTCCATTCATCCATTCATCCGTCCGTCCATCCGTCCAACCATTCACTAGACCACCCACCCACCTACCACCCACCCATCCATCGCAAAGCCTTTCTCCCTTTCCGGCTTACACTGGGCGTTAAACTCCGGTCTCTCCAGGCCTCTGGCGCACGTACACACGCGCGGGCGGGCGGGCGGGGTGTGCGGGAGGGCGGGCTGGCCGCGCCGGGGGCAGGACTACAGCCTCCCGAGGGGCGCGAGGGCGGGGAGGCCGGGGAGGCCCGGGAGGCGCGGGCGGTGTGGCGGCGGCCGAGCCGAGCCCATCCGAGCCGGCACCTTCGGACGCCCCTGTCCCACGTGACTGTCCCCTCCTCCCTCCTCCCAGTCGCGCGCACGGGCCGGGCGTCTCGACTCCCGCGCGCGCTCGGCTGGTCCCAGTCCCCGGGAGAAGAAGCGGAGGAGGGAGCGAGCCAGCGAGGCGGCCCAGGGGAGCGGGCGCGAGTGGCGGCTGCCGGAGCCGCCTGTGCACGGGCGGCGGCGAGGCGAGGGTGGCGGTCGCCTGAGCAGCGACAGCCGGGGCGGCGCGGAATCCGCATCCGCCGCGAGTGTGATGAAGCTGCCCTGCCTCGCTGCTCCGCTTGCCGCCAGCTGACACCGCCTGCACCCAGCCCGCCCGGGAGGGGAGACGCCGCGGGGCCGTGACCTTGGCGGAGGAGGTAAATAGGGGAGGCGGGCGGGGAGGAGGCAGCGCCACCCAGAGCCCTCCCGGCCCCCGGCCCGCACCCAGCCCTCGCTCTGCGCAGCGGGAGCGTCGGCTGGCGCAAGGCGGCCGCCCCCGGGAGCCCCGCGCCGGGGCTGTGTTACCGGCGCAGCGCGCACCCCGCGGTCCACGGTGCTGAAACTGCTGCCCGGCTCCGGCGGCCGCCGCGGCGCGGGGCACAGGCTCGCCTGCCATTTGCTGCTGCTGTGAGAGCGAGCAAGGGGAGCTGGGCTTGCCTGTTTTCTCCTCTTTGGCTGGTTGCTCTGGAGGCTTCTGCAGTTAGACTTTTACCCACAGTGACCCGGGTGAAATGGCCTGAAGGCTTGACCTCCCACTAGTTCTTGTTGCCGGGACATGTTCTGGTGTCTTCTTGCAAAAAAATTAGGCAGGGTTACCTCCGGACTTCCGAAGCCAAGTGGGGAGAAAGGAGAGCAGCCGGTGGCTGGCAGCGCAGGCAGGTGAAAGTAGGCGAAGCACATACTCTGGCTCTGTGTGGGAGACCCGGGGGAATAGAGAGGAAACCATGTGCTGGAGAATGACACCGGGAATGGGCCTCTCTGATGCGCTGCAGGTGGGGACACTAGACAGATACCTGGGAGAAAGTGTACTGCCCCGCCCCGCTCCCGCCCCCCAGGTGTTGCCTTTCCACCCTTTGGGGAAAACATCACTAAGTGCAGGTGCAAGTATTGGGAGAGAAGAGAACTCTGTCCTAGGGAAATGCTACCGATGAGTTTTTAGGGTGAGCATCAAACACTTCTCAAAATGAGTATCCAGAAAATGAAGTCAGCTCAAACGATAACCAAATGGCTATTTCTACCTGGAAGATTGTAATTTCTTATAATTCCTTGAGGGTATTATAGGTGTCAACTAATTTTTTAAAAAATCCATGTCCTGTGTCACTTTCTCCAGCCAGCCCCAGTTTGTAAGAACGCGCCATGTGGGGTGGGTGTTGTGAATGATGACGATGAATCAGGGGAGTCCCCTAAGCACCACCACTGGGATCTCACTGAAGTCTCTCTAACCCTTTGCAGGGCACACTGAGAATTCTCGTATCTGAGAGCGGACCAAGTTTTGAGCGACATGGCCCAGGGGAATAATTACGGGCAGACCAGCAACGGGGTGGCCGATGAATCACCTAACATGCTGGTGTACAGAAAGGTAAGAATGTCTTCAGTTTCTTGGAAAACGGGAAACTTCTGGCTTTCTCGATGTTTTTCCCCTTCTAGATCAGAGTATGTATCAACTTTGTGGCCTTGTGGATTCCCCAAATCATCAGTGATTACGTACTGTATACGTGAAAGTGATCTGACATTCTCCAGTGATGCATACGTGGAGAAACACGTTGAAGTAAATAAGGCCTCCTCCCATGTTCCCTGCTGGTTTTGCATAGATTATTCTGTCATGAGCAATAACAGCAAATTTGGGCATTCCAGATATTTTGGTTGTTATACACATGATTTAGTAGCATCCAGAATAATTTTAGAAGCTTTTTCTTATACTCACCTCTAAACATTTAGGTTATAATAATTGCGTAAGCGTATCACATTTTAGAAATAAAAATAGACCACTTTGCAGTTTTGTGGCAAGAGAGAGAATGTGTCTGTGTAAATGTATGTGGTTTAATAGTTTTGTTCTTGACTAGTCAATTCTAGTCTTTTTTTGTCTTAGCCTAAATTATTTTTTACTTTCTGTTACTTTTATGATTTGGGGTATTTATGTGTATTTATATTCTAATGCCATATACCTGTTAAATCATTAAATAATATTTATCTTGCAGAGTTGCTTTTTTTTTTTTTTTTTGGCCACAAATAGGTTTGGCAGCCTTATACGTTTAATAGCAATGCTACCGGCCACAAACTTTTAGACATGGAGCAACCATAATAAAGGTGCATTTAAATATTGCATGTGCTTTCGAGTGGTTGCTTAGGTAACTTCACTCTGGTTATCATCAACAATCTTACTAAAATTAAGGATGCAGTATTCTTCTGCACCAATCATTTTTATTGCATTTTATAAATGATTTTTTAAAGTATATTATCTGGAGTGCTTATTGGGCAATATTTCTTTGGTTAACACTCACATGGTAAAAAGGAAGTCATACTTTGAAACACCCCAAAATTGTTAAAGGTTTTAATTTGAGAGAAGCCCATTGAAGAGTTCAAGATGTTTGCATTTATCTCTTTTTCAGTAAGAGGATCAGAACTGATTATGAATAAAGATGAAAGACTGTGTCCTACTTTAACCTCCACTAAATCAAAACTTTTCATCCGTGTAGCCCAGAATCATTAAAAGGTAGTGATGAATATGTGTTTGAGGGAGTATTGCTATGGCTTTAACGGAAAGATGCGCAGGCGTCCTGGTACAATGCTAGCTGTTTTATTCTCTAGCGTTGGCAAACAGTACTATATTGTGTACTTATGAATGCATTTACATGTGTGTGAGATAAAACAGTATGATGGGAAAGAGAAATCAGAACCTAGTTGTCTATGTTAGTCTTAAAGCATTCCAAGTGCGTAAATCAGGAAAATAATCCACTTGAGTTTAAATTACTAGCATTGTATTTTTAAGTTAATTGAATTAACTGGATACTTGTCTATTCTATTTAGAGTTGGTTTTGAGAAGAAATATTTTGGGGGGAGTTGGGTGGTTTTAAATGTCATAATATTTTGTATTTTTGGTAAAACTCTGAATATTGTAATATGCAAGCTGTGAGAATTTTGAATTCTATCTTATGGGTGTATACAATGTGAAGAGTTAGACTTTTGGTTGGAAAAATATTGGTTGGAAAAATATAGTAGTAAGCTATTTCCGTTAGACTAAACAATTGTATTCCCTCTCTGTTTCCCTTTAAAAGATTAAGGACTGAGTAGATTGGACACCTAATATAGTTATCTTCATTAGAAATAAACTAAATATGCAGCAACCCGTGTGTGTCAGTCAGTTAGTTATTTTGAGAACAAATAAAATAAGAAGACAGGGCTTTTAGAAATAGTTATTTGACTGTTTAGTGTATCTGAGCCTCACATTGGTAATTTTGGGTTTATAATTAACTCTATACTGTGTTGTATAGCATCAAATCGCCATTGATTTTACTTTTAAGTTAACAGACTGTAATGATTTCAGGAAGAGAATGTACTACCTCATTTTTTAAAAGCATGATTATTTTGTTGATTAAGCTTAGAACTGCTTGTGCTACTCATTTTTCCCTTCTTTTATTAGCTCCTTGCTTAGGATTAGTGACCACATATAACTTACTTTGCAAAGAAAGATTTTCCTGATAAATCATTATTGGAAAAAATAACTCATTTCAGTAAATTTTACTCTTAATGCTTACCTATGGATTGTCTGTCTATTCTTGTATTCTCTGAGCATTTGTTTTTTGTTTTTCTTTGTTATAGAAATAATAATATATAAATAATATCAGATAATGTGTAAAGAGACACAGTGTCCTTGCTTGTCATTTGCTAGTTATCAGGTCAAACTGTCTATATCTGTGTGTAGACGTAGATCGGGGCATCACATATTTCATGTGTCCATTATGCTTCTATTTTTTCTGTCTTATATGGGCTTTCCATTCAATATCTTCTCAGTAGAGGCCAAATTTCAATGTGAAGAACAACAAAATAATTGGAGAGGGGTGTTGGTTGAATATGTGTGTTAGGATATTTCAACTGCTCCGCCTTCATAAAAGAATAAACACTAGATTACAATGCTTATTAGTCAGGAAGTCAATCAAAGACTTAGAAAAAAACTTCAGTTCCAATAGGACATTGCTTAGTAACAGTGGAGAGAAAGGATAGAGGAATTGCTGTTCTATCGACTCATGCCCATTTTCCCTTCTACTTCACTATTGAAGCATCATTCTTGAAAGTGGGTTCTGAACTGGGAGCATTCGTGGTGTTTTGCCTCCTCGTGACACCTCCTGTTTACTTATTGCTTACGACTCTGAGGATTTACAAACACTCAAGATATGTATGTGCTCTTTCCATTTTATCTCCATAGGCTATTGGTTTCCAAAGTGGAAAACACAGAAAAGCTGGGATGTGTAAATTTCTTGTGTTTGTTTGATCTCTCTCTCATTATTGCTATCCTCATACAAATTACAGGAGTTCCTCCAAATCACGGAAAAATTCCAGGGATCTGTTTTCCATGGAGAAGTTCATAGGAATCTTATGGAAAAAATGTACAGTGGATAAAACTCTGACTGTTAAGGTAGAGTGGATGTCACCCTATTGAAGGGCACAGGTGATGGTAATGCTGCTTCATGATCCGAATTAGGGTTGCTACTTGCAAGTCAGTCTTGGATGTTGGCTGGTAGGTTTTTGGCGTAATACAGGGAGTCTCAATAGAGTTCATCTGATGTCAGAGACACATTCTAAAAATCCATATAGCCAAAGTATTTGCCTTCTCAGTTCTATTTAGAGGGCTGTCTTTTCATAAGCAGGTGATTAAATTACAATGGTTATGTTGTTTTATGTACTTGAGGACGTCTCATTTAAAAGCACATAAAATCTTGTGGCTTGACTGCTTTTATTCCTGGCACTTTTTAGGCCTCCTTCAGACAGGCCCCTAACTAGATTACAACTAGAAGTCATCAACCGCCTTGGGAAAAAGAGACCCAACTAGCTCCAAGAGGTGCTGGATTCAGATCAGCTTCTTGAAGAATCTTTAGAAGTGATAAGTCAGAACTCAGTGTGATTTGGTGTTGATGGATCTTAAACAATACCCCCATTTTTGGTCAGCTTTGGACAAAACTCTCCTTTGTGGGGGCAGCACTGGCCATAAAGAACAACTGAGTACAGGGAGAGACACTCCAAATTTGGTGTCTGGCCAGCATGCTGTCCACTAGACAGTATACATCACTTTCAGTCCAGCAGCTGACATTCCTGCATTTGAAAAACAAAATTTCTAGGGCACCTTGAATCCAGAGCTTCAAACTGGCTGGATTGCTGGCTTCTCACTCGTAAGACTCCTCAAAATGCTTATTAATTTCTGATATTATTGCAGCAATCATTTATGCTCAAGCTGTCAGAAAAGAAAATGAAAATGTTTTCCTCATTCATTATCTTACTGCAGTAAACATGGTTTTGGAAATAGCAAACTTACCAAGTTCACTGTTCCTCCCCCATCTCCTTCTTCCCCTTACCTTTCTCCTACTCCCATTCTCTCCTCCATTCTCCTCTCCTGTCTCTTCATCCTTATATAGTCGCTTGCTTTGCATTTGTTTGTTTTCATTTTTTTCTTTTCAAACCTGACTTAAAGTTGAAGACATAATTTGCACTGTTTATTTAGTCATAAAGGAGGAAACAATGCCTTTTGGGGAAGAGAAGAGATGACAGCCTTGTTACCTGTGAAGCTCAGGTACCTGGATAAATCTTTCAAATATGGTATCATATGGTGGTAGTGGCAAAAGGTTATTATTTTAGGGTTAAGGTGGCTCCATTCTGTTTTTTTTTTTTTTTTAAAGTCAGGGTCTTGCTCTGTTGGCCAGGCTGGAGTGCAGTAGTGCAATCATAGTTCACTTTAACCTTGAACTCCTAGGCTCAAGCTATCTTCCCACCTCAGCCTCCTGAGTAGCTGGGACTACAGGTGGGTGCCATGATGCTTGGCTAATTTTTTTGTTTTTTTCTAGAGATGGGGTCTCACTATGCTGCCCAGGGTGGTCTTGAACTCTGGGGCTCAAGTGATCCTCCTCCCTCAGCCTCCTATACTGCTGAGATTACAGGCATGAGCCACAGCACCCAGCCGTGACTGCTCCATTCTTGAAGACCAAGGCGAGACCACTGGCTTTTCTTATATGAAGCCACAGTGAGAGCTATCACCCAACCAGGAAGAGTACTTAAATGCTGATTGACTTGACCTAAGCATTGTCTTTGAAAGCTACTTCTGAAGTCAGCCTGTTCTGTGAGAGGAGACATACTTGCCAGAAAGAGGAGTGACTTGATTTCTTCTTTGGAAGAGACTGGGCCACAGACATTAGTAGTCTCTCAGCGTTGAGCTAGCTGACATTTTCTACATTAACTCAGTGGATTTGTCAGTGCAGTACTGCCCATCTGGTCAACCCTGAGGGTGTCAATATTTCTCCCCTAAATCCCCGTTGTGAAAAATAATCTTCGACCTTTTTTTTTTTTTTTTTTGATGGGTTCTCATTATATTGGCCAGGTTGGTCTTCTTGAACTCTTGGGCTCAAGTGATCCTCCTGCTTTAGTCTTCTGAGTAGCTGGGATTATAGGCATGCACCACCATGCCTAAGTTGATCTTTAATATTTTTGAACCTTAGTAGTCTTAATCCGTCTGGGTTTACTACATGTTAGCAGAGTGAGGAATATGTACAAGGGACAACAAGACAAAGACCCCCTAGAAAAGGAAGGAATGTGTGTAAAAGATCATTGTGAAAGGCATGGTCCTTTTAAGCCCTCAGATTTCTAAATTAAGGGCTCAGATGGGAGGCAGGCACTGAGAGAAGTATCTTGCCATTTTTGAAAAAGTTTTAAAAGCAATGTCTTTTGTAAATCAGATTATTTGAAAGAAACTTTCTGGACCAAGGGATGTTGTCTACCCTAAACATATTCAGACCTGTTTTTTCCTCAGTGATACTAATACTGACGTGTGCCCTGAGATAAGATAGGACCATCATTGATATTTCCATGATGATATTTCTTGATGAGAAGTAGATAGAAGGATTTTATGAGTAATAATTTAATGATGCATTTTGCATAATAATTGAGTTTAGAGCCGGAGAGTCTTCCAGGGTTGAGCTCTTTCCTCACCAGTTGTTGTTTGTCAGTGCTATTTGTGGGATTACGATAAGGATTTGTGGCCTGAATTTTATTTCTTTTGTTTCCCACTTCCAATCTCCCTGAATCTAATTGATCAGAGGAAAGTGCGAATGTGCAGAAGAGAAGTCCTCGAGGGATTTTATTACCTTCTAATAGCCTCTGTGGTTCTAGTGAGTGATGGAAAGCGGAGTATTTTTAGGAAGTGTGGGTGACAGAATGTGATCACTGGGGAGAATGTGGAAATATTTTGAATTTGGACAGTTTAGTGACTTTAATGTTAAGTCTCTTTGAAAACAGGATTGTGGAAAACAAGCAGCACAAATAATTGGCCCTCGCTTTCCACTTCATGACAGTGATAAGGAGGCTTATGGATATGAGGGTTATGCAGGCTTCTATCCTACTAAATATCAACCTAATTATAAAATGATTGTAAATGATAGAGTGGGTGCCCAGTTCCTTAGGAAACAAAGGCCTGCTTCTTTCTGCCATTTGCCCACAGCAATGCAAATGTAACTGGGCTTCTTTTTAACGCCCTTTTGTCTTGTGTCTAATTAACAAAAGTCTCAGGACCTTGGAACACTAACAGACAATCGTGAACTCAATTCTAGCTCCATTGAAATTGCCATCTGGTCTCGACTAGAAAATATTTTGGCCGAGTGGCCTATCTAGAAAGATAAATTGTTTTTTTGTCTTCTGGAAAAATATATAAGAAATGGCAATTTTATGAAATTAGTTGGGTTCCCAAAAAGTTTGAGAGCCTTCTTATCTCTGAGCCTTTCTGGTGATTAACAAGTAGAAGTTTTCTTAAGGAGACAATGGGTGGAAATGGAGGAAGCATGTGTGCTAGAATTGGGAAGTCTTGGTTTTAAATCTCAGCTCTGCCACTGTTTCGTTGTGTGGCTGTGGTTTGGCGACCTAACTCCTTTCTCTGCAGTTTTTTTAAATCTATAAAGTGATGAAACATAAAAAATGTTTTAATCTTTTCTTCATAGGGCTGTTTGATGCTCAAATGGGATAGCCTGGGGAAAGTGTCTTGCATAGAACCTAATCTATATTAGGTTTCCAATAAATGACTGCTGGTATAATTAATATTATTATTATCATTATTATCTTATTACTATTATATAACAAAAATTGTTAAACATCAGGTACTTGCCAGGTGTGGTACCATATGCTACCATATTTTTTGATAATGAAAGAAAAGTGAATGTTTTCACTACCTCCAGTCATTTTTTTTCTGGTGGAATAAAGAGGGAGATTCTGTAGGATGCGTTGGTAATACCATTTTTATGATACTTACAATGTCTTGTCTTATATTGTTTAGTCCTATGTAGCTAGCTTCCTCTACTCATTAATGGGAAAGTCTTTGGAGTCTTGTCTTATATATCTTGGAAGTCTGCACAGTTCCTTGGATATTATGCAAGCTATATAAAGCCTTAGAATCCGGGAATTTCAGAGGTGAAAGGAAACTCAGAGTTTATCTACTTTTTCATTTTGCAGATTATGAAATTTAGGATCAGAGAAGTAACACGATTTGCCTGAAGTCACACAGCTTGAATTCAGGTCTTTATGTATTTATCTTTCTGTGGCCTCTCTTTCTTTCTCTGTCAATAAATTCACTAAGACTTTGTGTTTGTAATTTAGTGTCAGTAAATAATCAGCATCCTGGTTGCTTCACGGACATCGTGGATTATACCAGGATGTCTAGTCAACCACTCTAAATAGATTAGATGCTTTTGTCCTCTGACCTGTAGTTTAGCTCTTGGAACCCAGGAATGATAAGATTGGGAACTTAGTCTGACCTATTCTGGTGGTCATTCTGTTCATATCTGATCTTAGATGGAAGTCCTAGATTTGATGCCCTATGGCGATGCAGTCCAATAGAACTTTCTATCATGACAGAAATGTTCTATGTGCGCACTGCCTAATATAATAGCCACCCGCCACGTGAGGTAACTGAACACCTGAAATGTGGTGAGTGTTATTGAGGACCTGGATTTTAAATTATATTTACTTTTAGTTAATTCAAATCTAACTGTAAATAGTCTTGGTGGCTAGTGGCCATTGGATTGGACAGCACAGTGATAGGAAGTAAAGGAGTTTGAACAAATAGCATCAAGTCCAAGAAAAGAGACAAAAAAAATATGCTATACTTAGCTTAAAAATTGCATACAGTGCTTAAAACAAAGTAGAGCTCAACAAATGATTTTTTTTTCCGAGAGAATACAACAAAAGTTTTAAAGGAAGACCACAGACCATGGCCTCGTAAGGAAATGGTAGATATCATGGTAAATGACACTGAATATTTACTTGGTTTATGACTTTTTTTCTCTTTTTTTGAAACTTTCAGTGGTCTGAAGTGAGTGGCTCTCCTAACATCAGATGACATAGGTTGTCTTTCAGTAAGACAAAGGCCTGCATGTACCATGAATGTACTGTGCAGGGTGTTTATGGGGCCTCAGATGATTTGCTGATGTTGAAAGTATTTCAATTCATCTCTATTTCATAGCATCTCAGAGATGTATCACAGCCACTCCAATTCCTAACAAGACTGAGCAAAAACCGGAAGCTTCTGGGTAAAAGGGATTTAAAGTGTTTAGAACTCTTTCTGAGAATTTTAAATTGAGGTATAAAAGGAATCTATTTTTTATAAGCTCCCTTCTGTTACCTATGTATCTGAACTTCTAAAGGAGGACGATAGCCCATGCGGAGGTAGTAGTCATGAAGGGTCAAAGGACTCCGAGTCAGAAGAGCTGGATGTGAATTCTGACCCCACCCCTGAGTAGCTACGTAAGCCTGGGCATGTGTCTCAACCTCCCTAAGTGTCCTTGCAAAAGCCATCTTTGCAAAATGCTTCCTGACCAAGTCTTCCTCTGCTTGCTGTGTGTCCCCATGGCTGTAGGTCATTTAGAAGCCCAGCTGACATGATTTCCCCCATTTACTCATTGCTAGAAGATGTCAAGAACAATACAAATCTACATGACCTTCATTGTCCACAAAAGCTCTCCATGTCAGCCAAACTGGTTTCGTAGAAATTTTTTCCTCTAGTACAGAAATCTGTGGACATTTTTCGTTGTTAATACTTAAGACGCTGTACACCAAAGGATTTTGAAGAAATTGGATACCATATAGACAGAACAGATTCATACTAATATGGCTATTAACACGTAATTAATATTATTACAATGTTTTTTCTCTTCGAACTTTTCTAGGTGCATTTGCTCTGGAAATCAATGTCATTTGTCACTGGTTCTACATTTTATATTTGATATTTTGTTTTTAGGCTTTTGATTGATTGTTAATTATTGAGTGTTTACTTACCATGTGCCAGGTCCATTTTGTATATGACTTGTTTTCTTTAAAATAATCTTCCACATTGGTTATTAGTATTCTATTTTTCTAAAAAAAAAAAAAAAAAAAAAGCTGAAAACCAACTTATGCAGACTGAATGACTTCCCAAGATTAGTGGGAGAACTGTCGAGCTATATGAGGCTGGAAACACCTGTTTTTCACTGCAGTGTCTCAGGACCCAGAACAATGGCACAAAATAGGTGTCCTCAAATATTGGTTGCATAGATGCATGAATGAATGAATAAAATAGTGAATGAATGCCTGGTCCAAAGTTCCTACTCTTGCCTCTTTACTGTGTTGCTCTCTAGATAAATGAGTGAATGGACAGGACATTCAGAATTGAAGTCCATTCATTACATATGCATTTGGCCTTGGCTGTGTATGGGGTAGCTATGTATATGGTAAGCACTGATGATAGAGTTTCGGACGGTGCAGACAGGTCTGAGCCATCACGGGGCTTAGTTTACCATGGCAAACACAGATGTCAAGCAACTCATCACAGGGTGATTAATGCCATGAAAGAGGAAGAACTGACTGATATAAGTTATTTATTTTTGGTTTTCTGGTTTCTAAAATAAATATTACGTTAACCTCCATTTTCTGTTGGCAGTTCTTTTTTTATCACATTTTATTTTTATTGCTCTCTGATAGCACATAATGTAATAGAAACACATATTTTAAGTATGTTTTACATTTGTATTCAAACTCTGCAAGTTGAAAAATAGAAACATTTAAGTATTTATTTTCTTTTATTTTTGAGATGGAGTCTCGCTCCGTTGCCAGGCTGGAGTGCAGTGGCACGATCTCGGCTCATTGCAATCTCTGCCTCCTGGGTTCAAGTGATTCTCCTGCCTCAGCCTCCCAAGTAGCTGGGGTTACAGGCGTGCACCACCATGCCTGGCTAATTTTTTATATTTTAGTAGATACGGGGTTTCACCATGTTGGCCAGGATGGTCTTGATCTCCTGACCTTGTAATCTGCCCACCTCGGCCTCCCAAAGTGCTGGGATTACAGGTGTGAGTCGACGTGCCTGGCCTTAAGTATTAAATTTTTTATTGTCATTTGTTGCTTCTTTGATTTGGAAATTGGAATTTGGAATTTTTTCTTCCCCAAGATGCCATGCCAGGCCTTGCAGTTTATATTTCATTAGTCTCTAATTCAATTTATCTTTTAAGTAGGAGCAATATTCATTTTACTCACTTTTATAATAGAAAAATAGGCATTAAGAAATGTAGGTATTTCCGGATAAATATACAATCATTAATATTTTTGTTTGTACCTTTATAAAAACTCTTCTCACGGAATTCTGGTATTCCACCTTCATGATTATACTTTAGTTTTCAATACAGTATCATGGCGTAGTTCACTGTCTACCTTTTTAAACTTTTATTTTAGGTTCTGGGGCACATGTGCAGGTTTGATATATAGGTAAACCCATGTCATGGGGGTTTGTTGTACAGATTATTTCATCACTCAGTTATTAAGCATAGTTATAACCCAATAGTTACTTTGCCTGATCCTCTCCTCTCTCCCATCCTCCACCCTCCGATCGGCCTCAGTGTGTGTTGTTCCCTTCTATGTGTCCATGTGTTCTCATCATTGAACTCCCACTTACAAGTAAGAATATACACTGTTTGGTTTTCTGTTGCTGCATTAGTGTGCTGAGGATAATGGCTTCCAGCTACTTCCATGTTCCCACAAAAGACATGATCTTGTTCTTTGTTGTGGCTGCATAGTATTCCATGGTATGTATATACCACATTTTTCTTTATCCAATCTGTTATTAATGGGCATTTAGGTTAATTCCGTGTCTTTGTTATTGTGAACAGTGCTGCAGTGAACATTCGCATGAATGCGTCTTTATAATAGAATAATTTATATTCCTCTGGGTATCTGAGTACGTAGCACAGTACCCAAGGTTTAACAGCCTCTGACACTTAGCAGGTGCTTAGTGAATGAACTAAATTGAGCTAAGCTCATGTTGAAACTCCTCAGGGATTTACTGTGACAGATGAGGCAAAGGTATTGATCATATCCCTTAAAAAACAAAATATCTCTTTTCATGGGTTCTCAATCAGGCTTTTCTAATTCTGACAACTCAGGATTGTTGAGGCTATCTAAACTGGCTAGCAAGAAAGAAGAAAAAAATACCCTTGTAATTCAAGAAATGTACTTGTTAAGCTGAAGGGCTTGTAGCCAGACTGTCTGGATTAAAATGCACTTAACATGAATCCAGTTACTTTACCTCTTTGAGTCTGAGTTTCCACATCTGTAAAATGGGATATTGTTAGTATTACGTGAACAGTGCATGTAAAGCTTGTATAAGTAACATTTCTTCAGCGTCTGTTAACTGTTCATTATAATTGTCCAGAAAAGGGACATGGATTTCCCTACAAATGGAAGTGATGACATCTAAGGAATATTTTCTTTTAAAAAGTTTCTTCATCTTATTTTAGAATTTGCTGCTCTCCAGTGGCTTGATATTTTGTTCAAAACCGTTTTATATGGTAAATATAAAGCAGTATTTAAAATTTTTCATTGTGACATAGTTCAAACAAATACAAGAGTGGAGAAAAGAATATAAAGAACTTCCATACATCTATCACATGGTGTCAACAATGATTCACCACAAGTAAATCTTGTTTCATTTCTGTTTTCCCACTTCCTCTATGCCCCAGTTGATTATTTTGAAGCAAATGCCATATATCATTTAGGATATAAATTTTTTTAGTATGTACGTAAGGCACTTTTAAAGAAGATAAAGTTATATAAAAAGGTAAATAAAAATACTCTATGATTTGTCTTGGGTCCTTAGGTTAGTGACACATCTTACTCAATGTGCTTTAATTTTTTTTCATATTTACACAAAGAAGTCTGTTGTTCTTTACTTTTTCTTTTTTTGTTTTTCTATTGTGGTAAAAATATATATCATAAGACGTACCATTTTAGCTATATTTAAGTGCACAGTTCAATGACATTAAGTACACTTCACATTCTTGTGCGACCATTATCATCATCGATCTCCAGAACTTAATCTTCCCAATCTGAAACTCCGTACCTGTTGGACAGTAATTTCCCATTCCCCTACCATCCTCATTGCAATCACCATTTGACTTTCTGTCCCTATGAATTAAACTGCTCTAGGTACCTCATATAAGCAGAAATATGCAGTATTTCTTCTTTTATTCTGGCTTATTTCCCTAGCATAACATCCTCAAGGTTCATCCATGTTGTAACATGTGCCAGAATTTTTTCCTTTTTAAAGGCTGAATAATATTCCTTTGAATGTATTTACTGCATTTTGTTTATTCATTTAACAACGGGCAGTTGGGATACTTCTACCCTTGACTATTGTATATAATAGTGCAGTGAATATGGATATACAAATATCTGTGTTGAGTCTCTGCTGTTGGTTCTTTTGGTGTACACCCAAAAGTGGGATTGCTGGATCACCTGGTAATTGTACTTTTAATTTTTATTTATTTTATTTTATTTTATTTATTTACTTTTTTGAGACAGAGTCTCGCTCTGTAGCCCAGGCTGGAGTGCAGTGGCGCGGTCTTGGCTCACTGCAAGCTCCGCCTCCCAGGTTCATGCCATTCTCCTGCCTCAGCCTCCCGAGTAGCTGGGACTGCAGGCGCCTGCCACCACGCCCAGCTAATTTTTTATATTTTTAATAGAGATGGGGTTTCACTGTGTTAGCCAGGATGGTCTCGATCTCCTGACCTTGTGATCCGCTTGCCTTGGCCTCCCAAAGTGCTGGGATTGCAGGCATGAGCCACCGCGCCCAGCTTGTACTTTTAATTTTTTGAGGAACTGCCATACCGTGTTCTCCAGTGGCTGCACTGTTTGACATCTCCACCAGCAGTACACAGAGGTTCTGATTTCTCCACATGCTCACCAACACTTGCTATTTTCTGCTTCTTTGGTAATAGTCATCCTAATGGATGTGAAGTGGTATCTCATTGTGATTTTGATTCACATTTCCCTAATGATGGAGCATTTTTTCAAGTGCTCATTGGCATTTATATATATTCTTTGGACAATCTATCAACTTTTAAAGGCAGGTCGGATTGTCTGCAGTTAGGAAGGGCTTTGGTCTATGGACCGTACAACCACTAAGATTTCTGTCTATCCAAAACTCTGTTGACATTTTTGTTGAAATTTCTGAGCTAGCTTTTTGATCATGGGGAGGTCTTTAAAGTCTTTGTAAATTTTGTAATTGCTTTTTACATTTGCTTATTAGCTCACTATCCACTGAGGAAAGATGAACTCAGCTCCAAAGGCTGATATGCAATTTCATTAGCAATTGAAATAATCTCATGGAGGTTTTTTCCCTTCTTGCAGCACCCATTTGACCTTATCAGGGTAACTAATGTTACTCTCATTTACTGAGATCTCCTTCATTGCCACTGGACATTAAAATAACATGTGCTAAATCTCTGGCTAGGGATAATATTTTTAGCTGCTGGTGTGCTGATGGGCCTAATATTTTCCTATTCCTGCTTTTATAGTGAGATTTTTATATTTCCTCTTTCCCATTGGACTGTTATTTCTAGCTGACTAATATCCAGGTAGTATAAGAATTGAAGAGTACCAGAGACCAGGTGTGGTGGCTTATACCTGTAATCCCAGCACTTTGGAAGGCTGGGGCGGGCAGATCACTTGAGGTCAGGAGTTTGAGACCAGCCTGGCCAACATGGTGAAGCCACATCTTTACAAAAAATACAAAATTGGACGGGCGTGGTGGTACGTGCCTGTAATTTCAGCTACTCGGGAGGGTTCTGAAGCAGAAGAATTGCTTGAACCCGGGTGGTGGAAGTTGCAGTGAGCTGAGATTGCACCACTGCATTCTAGCCTGGGTGACAGAGTGAGACCCTGTCTCAAGAAAAACAAACAAACAAACAAACAAAGAGTTGAAGAGTATCTACTTGTACCTGTGTGGATTTGAATATTTGAATCCAGGCTCTCTCACTAACCAGCTGTATGAATTGGTCAAGTTACTAAACCTCTTCAAGGCTCACTTTCCCTATTTGCAAACTGGGATAATAACAGTACCTGCCTTAGAGTTACTATGGTGATTAAATGAGCAAAGGCTTAGTACAGGACCTGGCACACAATAAATACACAGTGTTAGCCATTGTTACTGGGTTTGTCTGTTTCCCTGTCTTCCTCTCTTTCTCTCTCTTTCCCTTTCTCCTTCCTTCCCTTTTACTTCCTTTCTTCCTTCCTTTTCCATCTTCTCCTTCCCCTTTTCCACCATTTTCAGTCTTAATAGTTTAAAGGACAAGAAGCAGGTAAACTCCGTATAGCTTTTTACACTGAACATTTTAGTTTTAGTAAATATGACAAATTATGTTTTTCATTTTACCAAGTATTTTACATCTATGTATATATATATTCCCATTTATATATGAAAACCTGTGGACTTGTTATTAATTATTTTCACTTTACAGATGACTTTTATGGAGGCTCAGTGACTTTTCCACAACATACCGAGTAAGTTGCAGACCTGGGACTCACATTGTTCAAGATAATCTTGGACAAGTCAGTTTCTCTCTCTCTCAGCCTCCATGGGAAGTAGGGATCATACTTTCTGCTTCACAATGATGTTGTCAGGATTAAATTCGATGACAGAAGAAACCAAACCGTTTCTACCATTTCGTGATTGTGTAACTGGGGTGGAATACCTCCATGAGCTTTTGCGTTTTAATATGGAAAATCAGGATCGCATAAAAATAGGGCTTGATGTCCTCCAGATGATGGTTAAATTTGAATACAGTTTCTCCTGCTGAATAATGTGCCTAGAGGGTGCCCCCCATTTCAGAGACCTTCGTGGCAGTCCCAGTCCTGTAAGAGGATTTCCAGCTCCGTGCTAAAATAGCCTCTTTGCCTTTCGTTCTCTTTGCGTGTAACCCCTTCTGTCACTAGTGCTTTTGCTCTTGGCTTCATCTCTCTCTCCTTTACTTTCTTACTTCTATTTTCCTCCAAATTCAGCCTCTACTTCTCTGAGTCACTATCTACTGTTTTCTTTTTCTTCTAATTTATTTTTCTTTTATCTTCTTTCCATTTGAATGTTTCTCTTACCTTTTGCTTATTCTTATCTTTCCATCCTTAGCTTTCAGGGTTTTAGTTTGAATGAAACCTCAATAATTGACCCTTTTGGGTGATGATAGTGATGAAGCTTAATTAAGAAAAATATTACAATAAGAGTACAGTGAAAATAAATTCGGTTTTAGTTGTTTTAGATCTATGAAATAACTGCTTTTGGAGTTTTCGGATGGGGGAAGCTACCCATAGCTCCTGAAGAATCTTATAAATGCTTTAAGGAATATCCCAGATGCTCTCAGAATTATTTTAGTATTTTTTTCTTTCTTTGGCTTTGTTTAGTCTCCCCATCCTTTTATTCCCAATGCACTTAAGTTTGGACAGCATTAGTGACTACACAGCATTCCCTCTCTTCTGAGGATAAGAAGAGAGATGTATTTGATTATAACCAGAAAAGTTATCATTCACTTAGTTTTGTGTGAAAAGATGATTTCAACTAGCTCTCTCCTTTCACCTGAAATCTTAGGCAGTTATGCATTCTTTTCATCATATTTCTTTTAATCGATGTGGTGTGGCTTAGTGTTAAGTTTTAGTACAGATCATTAGGGATGGAAATTTGAATGGATTCCAACAAGCGCAGTTTATCTGTTGGAACTAGGTTCTAACTCTCCTCATTAACTAGACTTATCTACATCCTTAAAACACATGTGATGGTCTTGCCCTGAAAGTTTATTAGAAGCAAATTAATTTACTTGCTCTGTATTGATTTGACTCAAAGCTCACTGTCAATTTATAAAGCTGTGATAAACCTTTCAGTCCTTGGTATTTTCCCTCTTTTTCTGTGGTGATGGCACTCGCCATTTATCTAGGCACGTGGCCATCAGAATAAAGATTATATCTCCTAGGCTCCTACACAGCGAGGCATGGCAAGATGGTATATTCCAGCCAATGGGATGTGAACAGCTGGAATGCAATATTCAGAAAGTGCTCTTAAAAAAAAGGCATGCACCTTTCTTTTTTTTTTTTTTTTTTCTTTTGTATTTTTTGCTGGCTAGAATGCAATCATCTTGGCCAGGATATAAAAGCTGAGAGTTTACGATGGTAGAACAACAATGGTCCCTGATGATTACAGGGTCACCATACCTGACCTGCCTACATCAACTTCTTTGCTACAGAAAAATTGCTTATATTTTCTTTAAGATATTACAATCTGTGTTTTCTGTCACTTGCATCCAAAACGAATTTTAACCAGTTCAGCATCCATATCCAGTGCCTTTTAAGAGCAATCTATTTGCTCTCTAGAAATAAATTTCCTTTAACAACTGAAAAGTATTTATTGCATCATGGGTTTTCATGTTTCCTTTAAACAACTTAACAGCGAGACTCTGACTTTGATTAATTATGCATATGGTTCAATTTAATGTAGCAAACATTTATCGAATAATTATTGTATGCAAGGCCTATTCACAGTAGCAAAGACATGGAATCAACCCAAATGCCCATCAGTGATAGACTGGATAAAGAAAATGTGGTATGTATACACCATGGAATACTACGCAGCCTTCAAAATGAATGAGATCATGTCCTTTGCAGGGGCATGGACAGAGCTGGAAGCCATCAATCTCAGCAAACTAACACAGGAACAGAAAACTAAACACTGCATGTTCTCACTTATAAGTGGGACTGAACAATGAGAACACATGGACACAGGGAGGGGAACAACACACACTGGGGCCTGTTGGGGTTGGGGGAGAGAGGGCATCAGGATAAATAGCTAATGCACACTGGGCTTAATACCTAGGTGATGGGTTGATAGGTGCAGCAAACCACCGTGGCACACATTCACCTGGGTAACAAATCTGCGCGTCCTACATGTGTATCCCAGAACTTAAAAAAAATTATTATGTGCAAGGCAATTTACTAAAAGCAACTGGGGATAAAGAATCAGTGATGATGATAATATATTCTTTATCAGAGTACTGCACAATCTCGAGATTGAAGGACAAACAGATTTACAAGTAATTTCCAGTATATATAATATATAAGATATAAACATATATTTGTATATAATATACTATATATATATCTTATAACAACCTCATAGAATTAATAGGATAGTTATTCAAGTTTTTAAAATTGCCATTTTCCTACAGTGAAAGCCTGGAAAGGTTGTCATTTGCCCATGTCAAAGAATAAATGCAAATGAAAATGTTCTGATTCATTATACTGCCAGCTCAGTATGCTAGGGGTAAGAGGAAACATTTTTTTAAAAAAATATTTGAGCTTATTTTCTTACCCTGGAAATGGGTTCCTCATGTGACAGGTTCCGTAGCTGAAGAAGCTTTTCTTGTAATGTCTTTGCTTGCTTGGAAGTTTAGCTGGTTTAAAAATGGAATGCTTTTACATAATAAAGCAAAAGCTGCTTAAAGTTGTAGAGACAGGCCAGTACTGGATAGATTTATTTCAATGCTATATTGGATACACTATTTTATGTTTAGAATCATTTGGTTTAGCATATTTATGAAAAGCAGTATGAATTTCTCCCCTTGGTACTATCTTTGGTGGAAATTGTACATTCTTAACCATGGAGACGAGTTCCTCCTGAGCTGGATTTTCACAGAGTCAAATAAGCACATCAATTTGTGGTGCCTCAATATATAAAAGATATCCACACAACAAAGCAAAATATGAGCATTTCTACCGTCACTTAATGCATGTATTCCTTTTTAAAATCTCACATTCTGAAAAATCGCTCACTAAAAATAACTGACGTTTTGAGGAAAATAGAATTGGAACAGATCACTCAAAACACTTTAAACACTCAAAATATTTAACGTTATAATTAAGCACTAACCAAAACAATAGTGAGCTTATGAGAAATACTAGCACAATTATAAGAACATGTTAGTGTCCCCACAAATAAATAATCCAGTAAATAAAAGAGTTTACCTTTGAAATTGAAGGCGAGGGTAGGTTGGCGGAAGAGTATGTATGGAAGTACTGAGTTACCTGAATTATGAAAACGAAGTCAGAGGGGCATTGGCACCAGAATTTGCAGGTGGAGGAGCAGTGACAGGCTTAGTATAAAATGGTTCTGGCTCCTTCTTGAGTGTTTGCTTGTTTGTTTTGTGCATTGAAATGTGCAATAAATACTTTTGAAACCGTGCATTTAGCGAGATGGAGCCAAGAGAAAGAGCGTGGTATAGCGGGCAGCGTGTTCAGTACTGTATCTCTGTATGACTTGTCCATCCTCCTAGCTGTGTGTGTTTTGTGTTCAGCTGCTGTGTCTTGGTGGCACAACATACAGTATGCCAAGAAAAATGGTGCAGGAACCAGTGGGGCTTCCATGTTGGACTACGGTGATTCCCTGATTTCCCAATTGTGTGGGGTCTAATTCTTGCTACAGCACTGTACTCTGGTAGAACACACTGTGCACTAAACGACTGTCCAACTTCTGGTTGTTCAACTGGAGAGGCCGTTCGAGACAGGGCAAGAAACAAAATGAGTGTGTTTGAACTAAGGATGGTACAAGGACAAGAGGCATGAACAATGGAGTACAGAATGGTAGAAAAGGGAAGATAAATGTTTTGAGAACCCATCTGATGCCAGATTTTATTTTGTTTGATTTTCCTAACAGTCCAGTAAGGTGAGTTTCATCTCTCCATGCTACAAATGAGGAAAACGAGGCCTAGAAAGTGTAAGGATTTTGCCCAAGATCACACAGATGGAAAATGGTGGTGTCAAGATTTGAAATCCAGCCTACCTAACTCCACATCTTGTTTTTCTCTAAGCTGTACCAAGCTACTTCCCTACTGGGTTGGAATATGGAATCTGAAGCCCATGTGTTTAAGGCAGTGAGTGACCAGTCTGTGTGGCTTTGTGAACTTGATTGAGTCTTTTAAACTCTCTGAGCCTCTTTAACTTCACGTATGAAGGTGCCAGGAATATCCTATTCCAGAGAATTATTGTGACAACTGTGATGAGTTACATACAATTGCTTCATAAATGTTAAAACATTATACAAGCAATAAGGCGTTTTATTTTCCCTCCACAAAACTTCCACTTCTTTACATTAAAAATGATAATAAATAACATTGAAGATTACAGGGTTAATCATTTATATAATTCTAAGAAAGAAAAGAGTTTCTGCAATGGGGCAAAGATATTTGGTTCCAAAACAAAGTACATCTGTGTGTTAAGAAAGCCGAAGGAGGAAGCACGAGTTACAGCTGCAGACGCTGTTGAAATTTAACCATAAAACCAAACAGGTGGTGAGTCATTCAATCCTGTCCTAGGGTTTCTGCAGAAGCAATAATATTTCTGTCTGGATTCCTATATTTTAGGGATTATCCATCTCTTAGTTTCTACTTCCTCCCCTTCTTCCACATACATCCTATGATTGAACATTTCAAAATATTAGGAATGTGTGGAGGTGGCATGCTCTGCAAATATATTTTGTAAGATTTAGGTAGTCACATGGTTACATGGTTACATAGCCTCAGGAAGGCTTAGGGCTAAGTGAAGTCTGATGATGCCTCTTAGAAGTTGGACAGTCTGTACAGCATTTCCTTTCTTAGTTCTACTGTGACATGTGGCTCTAAAGCTAATCTGATGTGCCATCAAAATATTTTAGCCTCTCTATTCCTCAGATAATTTTGGTTATACCAAGGCTATGTAGAAAAAGTGGTCTGGGATAAGAATCTTGCTACTAGTACTTATCTTTAAAAAAAATCTTCATAAAAAATGTTGGATGCTATTAAAAAAAGAAGCAATCACAATCACACTACTCTAACATAACAACTCTAAAATATTTGATTAGTTCTTTTATATGGTGAAACATACACATACACACACACTCTCATATCAGCAGTATATCAGTGGTGGTGCGCTAGAGCCAGTTTAGACAGTTTTGTATATCTCCCTGAATCCACAACCCCACATTGATGTTGAAAAATTGAAATTAGCCATGGTAGGAGTATTTATATCATGAGAATTGGCAAGTTCTATAAATCAAGGCTCCTCCACAGGCCCTGGAAAACTGGTTGATGAAGAGCATCTACCAGCACATCACTCTGCGTGTGTGTGTGTGTGTGCGTGCGTGTGTGTGTGTGTGTGTGTGTGTGAAAATCTTTTGAGCTCTTTAAGAACAGAATCTCTCTGTGATTTTTGCATGTTCCAATAGGACCAACACATCACTTGATAAATTTAGTGGATATTTATTAAATGCCTGACAGATTAAAGAATGTATGAAGGGAGAAAGGGTTAGAATTGTGGATAACATTTTAACAACAGATTTGATACATTGGTTCACTAATATTTTATTAATAAGTAGTTCCTCAGATCCAGAGAAAAGTGGCAGTTTTGCAGTTTGCTGTGGAACTTGTTTAATTAATAGAAATTATTTTCTCCAATTCCAGGATCATTAAACATCCATTTAATTGCCCACAGAGTGGAAAGTACATAGGACTAATCCAAAGAGCCTGGTCCTGACATTATTACTAGGGGCTTGATTTGGACATTCTGTTGAATCTTAATTCTTAACTTTGTGAAATGTTCATGTATCTCTGTGTGTGAAAGGGGTATAGTGGATGTAAGGATCATGCTAAGTTCTTAAGATACCATTTAGGGTGCTGGAATAACTTCCTCTTCTCCCATGTAACTTAGGAGATATAATTCATCTCTCAAGGTTACAGACTCCCCTTTACAAGTGGGATCAGTCTGTAGTTTCTTGCTGTGCTGTTTTGATTTTACTTGGTTTAGCCCCACTTATTAGTGTGGAGATTGGAATAATCAATGTGCAGCAAATTAATTGCCCCATGGATATTATTTTTGATTGTTTAGAACATTAAACTGGCAGAACCCAGTGCCCTTGCCTGCTGATTGTTAATGACTTCTAATATGTCAGAATTTAATGATGCTTGCAGAAATAAATATTTGGTTTATTCTGTATTCGCGTTTATTTAAAAAGTCTTTGCATAACACAATTAATGATTCTTGAAGGGATTCTATAACTAGAATTACTGATGGGATCTTTTGCCAAGAGATGCTCTTTTTTTCTAATTTTTTTTTCTTGCAATTTCTTTAGTAAAGGTAAGGAACGGTCACCGCATTCAAAGGAAGGTGAAAAATCCATGGATATTTTTATGTGACTTTATAAAACTACAGTATGGAAAGAGAACTTCATGAATTGAGCGGGTACTACTGTTTTGGAGGAGTTTTACTGGGTCGTCCCTTCCAACTGTATTGCCCTGCAAGGTAAAAAGAACTTTCCAACTAATAGCCTTTCACTGTGGAATGGGCCCCTGCAGGATAGTAGGTTTCCTCTTCTGAGAGGTGGACTGGCTCAGAGGCCCTGAGCAATTGAGGCTGGGGGAGTATCCCTGAGATGATCAAAGAATCCCATGTTCTGGATTGATCTTTATGACCCAGTCAATCCCAGGACCCTAGTACTAAGAGTTTCCCCATCCCCATTGCTCTCCAGCAACAAGAAAGTGCAAGCCTGAGGATGAATCTTGCTATTTCAACCACCGGCCTTGTGATTAGTGGAAATCTTGATTACTCTTTATGGGAAAAAGATTTCTAACTTTTTAATTAACCACGATCTTCATAACTTCAGTGCAGAAGCTAAGAATTGTGAAAAAGCTTTTACTTTTCTTGTCCATTTTCTGCTTATCCTAGGTAGGGATTTGATATCTAGTTTACCTTACTGGGGAAGGGATGGAGTACTAAAACACTTTGAAGGTATACATGTACATATGCATGTACATATACGTACATACATATATGTATGTATGTATCTACTATATATATGTACATATAGATCAATATATCAGTTTGGTTTAACATCACAGAACCAAACAATGTTTATAAAACTATAATATTATAATTGCTATTACAATAATATTAATTACTGTTTGTAAGGAAGTCATCTAACTTTCACAGAGACTTATTAACATACGGAAATACAAAGGAACATTTTTCTGTTAAGAAGAGACAACTAAGATGCAAAAATAAAGAGAAAAGTTTTGTACTGAAGAAGGTATCTAAAGCTCAAAATTGCTTTTTAATAATCTTGCGAATAGAGTATATTATCTATGCAAATAGTTTTAATATCCTTAATGAACATAAGAAAATACAGTGAATTCCCTTAATTCGCTGTAAAATTGTTGAGATTTCAGTCAAAGCATGACCATTATGCATAGTAAAAGAGTGCCATATCTAAGACTTATGCAATGTTTTGGACTTTACGTAGTGTTTTCGGAGATATTATTTCTTTGTAGTCCTCACAGCAATCATCATTGTGTATGGTAAATGAGGAATATCAGTTACAGACTTAGCCAAGATTATAAATATGGAAACATGAACCCACTTTTTTTTTTGAGACGGAGTCTGGCTCTGTCGCCCAGGCTGGAGTGCAGTGGTGTGATCTCAGCTCCCTGCAAGCTCCGCCTCCCGGGTTCACACCATTCTCCTGCCTCAGCCTCCGGAGTAGCTGGGACTACAGGCGCCCGCCACCTCGCCCGGCTAGTTTTTTGTATTTTAAGTAGAGACATGGTTTCACCATATTATCCAGGATGGTCTCGATCTCCTGACCTCGTGATCCACCCGCCTCTGCCTCCGAAAATGCTGGGACTACAGGCACCCACCACCTCGCCCGGCTAGTTTTTTGTATTTTTAGTAGAGACAGGGTTTTACCGCGTTAGCCAGGATGGTCTCGATCTCCTGACCTCATGATCCGCCCACCCAGCCCCAATTTTCTACCTCACAAAGTAGTTCTTGTCCCAGCTGAAGTCTCTTCTTATCCCCCTGGCCTTATCTGGATGTCGTTTTGCATACATCTTTTCTAACCGACTCGAAATAAAAATCGGAATTACCCAAATGGGACACATCTAGTTACCGCTAGATTCCCCATGGCAAATTTCCACATGTGACCTTTCTTTCATTTTAACAATCCCATTTCACCAACGGAGTGTTATTCTATCAAAACCAGTAGTCTAGCAGGGCTTGAGAGGAAAGTGGTAGAAAAAGCTAAGGGGGGCAAATGACAATATTGTAGCAGTCGATGCCTTAAGGAGCACCTGGGTCTGGCTGTTTATTGATCTGTTTTTGAAGTCTGTTCTGAACTACGACAACTGCGTTTCCTCTCTGTGAAAGACCCTTCAGAAACAAAATAAGACCTTGTATTTGTTATCCCTTTCCCTCCAGGCGGGGAGTGAATGGAGACAGAGTGGAGGGCTCAGCCCCACATCACTGTTCATCATTGTGAAATAAAACTCTCCATCCCTTGCAGGTGGCAGGGAAAACAAAGGCTGCTGGGGAAATGGGCCTGTTCATTGTTCATTGCCTGTTCAATGTCAGACACCCTCCTAGGTGGTTCTGAAGGTGGAATTCTAATTTTTTTTCTTCCTTCCGTTCATGTCAAATTGCGTGGAGTATTGAGAGGCTTTACTGTATTGATAATACTAAACTCGCCAAGGAAGGTGAAGCTGCCAGTAAGTTCCTGCTTTCGGTTTGCTTCCAGATATGCAAATGGGAGATAGAAAACACAATCAAGTTTTCCTAACAGCTTTCCACAATTAATTAGGTTTTCTCTAAAAAGGAAATGTTTCGTTGTGTTAGATACTTCATGGACTCTTAGACTGTGAAAGGGCTGTGGAAGTTTTCTCATTCACTCCTCCCTCTGCTGCATGCCAGAATTTTCTCCCTCTGTATGACTTCTTTTAGTGGGAAGGAGTCCACATCCTCAGGAGGAAGTTTTGGTTGGACACCACAAATGATTATAAATTAGTTCCTTATATTAATATAAAATCTATTTTTCTGGCATTCTTTCCCGTGGTTCTAATTTACATTTCTGGATTTACATAGGGTGTCTAATCTCCTTTCACACAAGATCACGTCACCTACACCAAAACATCAATCATGGCCTCCCTAAGCCTTCTTTTTCCAGGATTAATGTTTCTGTTTCATTTAATCATATCTCACATGATGTGGTTTGCAGATCCATTATCCTTCCTGTGGGCCTCCTCTAGACAGCCCCTAACTGGCTGATGCTTCACTTACCTCCAGTCCTGTGCTTACAATTTCCATTACTGTTGCTTGCATGATTACCTTTAAAAACTACACGGTGCTCTTTGGAATAAATGTTTGAAAGTCAACCTCATAAAAATGTAAAGACTGTAACAGAGGCCAAGGGGGCAGTGGGTGGAAAGGAGATTCAGCAATGAAAATAGCCAAAGTACAATTTTAGAAACTTGATTGTTCTCTTAGTCCATGACAAGTTAAACATTCCCAGGCCAGCAGAATTCCTCCTGCATCTGCTGAAATCCCTTAGCATGTTATTGATGCTTCTCTAGTGACACTGATATTTTTCATCTCTTCATTACCATACATCTTTCTGCTGTGAATGAATGAATAATCACCTTATGCCTCCCTAACTCTGGATATCTGAATAGAAGCTGTATTGCTCATTTTGCTTCTCTCTAAAACATTCGTGGTCACATTTCCAGCTGATAGTAAAATTGCCAAAAGCTCTACCTCTGAATAGTGGCTTATTTACATTTCTCCTGTTGGAGAGACCGCATTAGGTGTAACCAGTAAGTAAATACAGAACTGGAATAACAAACACAATTGCTAACTCTCAATTCTGAACTTTGTCTCACAGTATGCAAATGAGTAAGTAATAATAATATAATATCAATGGCAGCAACATAATAGTGAAACCATATTGTCCCTTTACCATATGTGAGTCACGGTGCTAATCACTTTACATATGCTATATATTAATAACGTAATCCTTAAACTACTCACAGATTTGGAGAAGTTAAGGAACATGCCAAAGCTAAGTTGCATGTAGCAGAGCCAGGATTCAAACCTAGATGTTTTTTTAAGCCCATTCTCTCAATCATTCTAATAGTGCTTTAAATTTGATAGATTCTAAGTAAATTTCGATTAGCATTTCTTCTTCCTCAAAATGAAGTTCAGAGGTTTTGCAGACCTTGTGGTTACTTTCAGTTCAATAATCAACAGCGCAATGGGGGAGTGAGTGGAAATGCCTTCTTTCTTAAATTGGTCTTTCTTCCATTTTTGATAGAGAGGATCTGAAGTTGGCAGCATTTTTAAAGTGCCTCCTTAGTTGGCTTTTGATGTTTGCTGTAGCAAACAGTTTAAAGAAATAGAAGGAAAATTCTACTGAAGAACACCTTTAATATAGGAATCATGGAAAAGTCAAGCTAAATAGAGATGTACTAATGGATCAACGAAAATCAATGCTGCATGTAAATACCAACAGGGTTTAAAAAATAGATTTAGGGGGTATGTGTGCAGGTTTGTTATATGACCATATTGCATAATGTTGTGGTTTGGGCTCTTATTGAAAGCATCACTCAAATAGTGAACATAGTACCTAATAGGTAGTTTTTCAACCCTCGCCCCTGACATCTCCCTCCGCGCTCTTGGAGTCCACAGACTCTGTTGAAAAACTGTGTGGTGTGGAAGAATATATGCCTTTAGATTCTAGGGTGAAAAAGTTTCCATAAACAAATATAACTGTAGGGGTAGCTTGACTAGTAGAGTGTACAGTGGAACTTTTACAGCCCACTTTCTGGATACTATAATTCTGTTAATGCGTGAGTATTTTCAAGAGCTTCACTGTTTTATTGTCCCCTTTACACTTTTAGGTCACACTGAGCTTGCAGTCAACGGGAGACTTCAGGCTTGTTTCAGATAAGCTTCTGTGTAACTGGTACGTCTTCAGGTTCTACGTTGGTGATGGGTTATTTAAACCCACACGCTGGCTTTATATATAAATCTACTTAATTACATGTTATTAAATTCAATTTGGCTTTTCATCATGTTGATTTTTGAATCTGATCGATCATGTGATATATTCCCTTTCACCCTCAGATGTGTGACATCTACCACTTACAGCAGATCATATCCTGAGAGAGTTATAGGGCCTCACTTGAATTAGAAATTGCCATCAAGGGCCGGGCGGGGTACCTCACGCCTGTAATCCCAGCACTTTGGGAGGCCGAGGCAGGCGGATCACGAGGTCAGGAGATCGAGACCATCCTGGCTAACACAGTGAAACTCCATCTCTACTAAAAATACAAAAAATTATCCGGGCATGGGTGCCTATAGTCCCAGCTACTCGGGAGGCTGAGGCAGGAGAATGGCTTGAATCCAGGAGGCGGGGCTTGCAGTGAGTCGAAATTGCACCACTACACTCCAGCCTGGGCGACAGAGCGAGACTCCGTCTCAAAAAAAGAAAAAAACAAAGAAAAATTGCCATCAAGTTTTTATTGACTTACTGATTAGCACTTGCTGCTATACAATGGGAAAGCCAGTTATAAACCATCATGTACATTTTATATCTATAATCCATCTATAATCCATCCACCAGCAGCACACAAGAAACGTTGTCAAATGTTTTCCAGGATTTCACCTAAGTTCCTAGAGCTAAAAAAAAAAAACAAAAAAAAAAAACTTCCTTTTACCTAGTACTGAGGACAGCACCACATTATCCAGCACTTAAGGACCCAAGAGAACCTGTTTCTTAAGTGGTTATTGACGGTTAGGCACTTTAAGGTCTTTATGGAATAACATTAGAGGGAACATATGGTATTCTGATATCACTGAGCCCTTTGTAGAGGATTAGCTCTTCGTTGAATTATCACAAGAAGAACAATTTTGTGTAGGATAGTGCTGGAAGGAGACAGGTTTTATCACCACCAATATGAATATTAGTGATGGGCATCCCATCTACGAAGACTCCCAGGCAGCAATAACTGGGCTATAAAGCTTTTAGAAATTTTAAACTCCATAAGCAATCAACTATTGTACACGTTCTGATCTTATCGACAGCATGCTTTTCTTCCCTCTCAAACGGACTTTTCTCACTTTTCTAATGATAGTATCTTTGTATCCTGTCGAAGTAAATATGCAAAATTTCTGTAATTCTCTTAATACCTATTGGTTGTTTGTAATTCTCTAGTATCTTGGGTATGGAAGGTTTTGGTGTGGATACAAGTTCAGTCAACCCCTGAAAACAGTAGGGGATAAATGAGACCTCAAAGTTGGAAATGAGGAAGGATAGACTGGATGTTATTGGCATTTGACAGATACGAAGGCTTTTTATAAGATGGAAACCTACCAAGTGTGTAACAACAATGGTTATTTTCACTCCTTTATGTTGCCCATATGGGAAATGAAGGAAAGCATTATTTGTGAAGATAAGTGGTAATGACTTCCATTTCACATTTATCGTTGATTTCTAGATACGAGTTTGTGCATAGGTATTGTAGACAAGAAAAAAAAATTCATGCTATCCCTGGTAGACCAGTTGCCTGAGCATCAACTTTGTTTCCAGAGTATTTTTGTAAAAGAAATGACCCACTGTAGATCTACTTGGGGGTAGGGGTAACAAGTTAAGATAACATTTTCTGACATGTTTCTATAGAGACTCAAGCCTTAAGAAGCTGTGTTACAAGAAGACAGTGTAAAGTATTAAAGCAAGCATCCCAGATAGTAGCCGTGCCTAGGAGATTAAAAAGCATGCTGGAGTGCCTAGCTGTCAATCACCAAAACAGACAGCCGTGATACCAGCTGGTCATGGGAAGGTGAAAATTATTGGAGTGAACAGGCAGAAGGTTAAAATTTAGACAGATTAAATTAACCTGGTCAAAGTGCTGACCATCAGAGTGTGGTTATGTGAGTTTGCATTGGCACGAAGACCTGATTTCCAGTCCAGTAGGACAGATATGAATGCCATGTTAGGAGTGGAGCTGGGCCTGTAGTTTCTTGTAGCTAAGCAGCTGTACTGTGGCTGAAAGTGGACAAGTGAGCAGTATTCTTCTCAAAAGCCCACGCAGTCACAAAAGTGTAGGGTATGCAATGGACCAGGTCATCCTTTATTTTGCACACTTGGAGATAAAACTTTCTAGAAGCTAAATGATTGGAACAAGTTTGCTAGCAAGTGGCAAAGCCAAGATGCCAAATACAATCCCTTACCACATATCAAAAAATAATGTGAACAGAAATAGATTCCTACGAAAAACTTGGGTGAGACATTTTTTTAACAGTCCTTAAGAGGATCCACCTCTAGTGAAATATACATTCCAGATTTTTCTGTAACAATCCTGACTTCATAAAAATTTTCCAAAAAGCCATTAAATGTAAAAATCAAATGTAATTTAATATGTACATAAATTGTACTCTTTTATAAAAATAAACTTCCAAATTCATAATTATTTTTCAAGCCATATGTTATTTCTGCGCTTTGAAAATATGGTTACTTTATTTTACAGTCTGTACTATATTGTGGTAGCTGTACTCTAAGAAACCTTTTTCTATCAAAAATTGAGTTTTAAGCATAATTTATTGGGAAAAAGGATAGTAAAGAGTTTTAGATCTGTAATTATAGCTATTTTTCCTATAGGAATTTCAATAATAAGAGTTTTAAAATACCTATAAATGTATACTCATAAAACCTTAACATACCTACGTACATTATTCTAGATTATTTCTAACTTTTGCTCTGGAGTCGTGGCTTTTCTTTTCTTTCCACCATGAAAAGTATTATCGATGTAGCATTCTTTCGCATTCTTATCACATTTTCCAATGAATGATACAGGCTCTCAGACACATGTATTGTGGTGATCTAGTTCTTGATGCTGCTACTTCTGTCATTACAATAATGACACATAATGGAACTCTAGTAACAACTGATGTCCGTATACCTGGTTGAATTATGAAAACTTACACTGTTGGCTTTTCTTCTTGCCTGTTATGTATTATTTAAAAAGGAATCCCATAAGAACATTTTTTTTACTCTGTAGGCTATTTAGTTCATTGCCTTCATCATTGTAATATGAAAACATTCATAATAAACAGTTTGATGAAGTTTATTTCAGGTGCTATATTTCCTATAGGCATTTTTTCCTTAAACACCAGGAGGTTTAGAAGTTGATACCTATGGCCTGCTTCTAACAGAGTATAAGGGCCTACATGGCAGGTATTCTAATTTCTAATTACTGCCTGTACCTATGGCTTGATCTTAGTTTTTTTTCTTTCTTTCTTTCCTTCCTTCCTTCCTTCCTTCCTTCCTTCCTTCCTTCCTTCCTTCCTTCCTTCCTTCCTTCCTTCCTTCCTTCCTTCCTTCCTTTTTCTCCTTCCTTCCTTTCTTTTTCTCCTTCCTTGCTTCCTTCCTTGCTTCCTTCCTTCCTTCCTTCCTTCCTTCCTTCCTTCCTTCCTTCCTTCCTTCCTTCCTTCTTATTTCTCTCTCTCTTTCTTAATTTTTTTTTCTTTTTTTATGACAGTGTCTCACTCTGTCACCCAGGCTGGGGAGCTGTGCCATGATCACAGCTCACTGCAGCCTCAACCTTCTGGGCCCAAGTGATCCTCTCATGTCAGTCTCCTGAGTAGCTGGGACTACAAGTGTGCACCAGATAGGTTTCACCATGTTGTCTAGGCTGGCCTTGAGCTCCAGAGCTCAAGCAATCTGCCCACCTTTGCCTCCCAAAGTGCTAGGACTACAGGTGTGATCCACCACACCTGGCTTAATCCTACTTTTTCTACTGTTATTTTTGATTCTCTGAAATTTGCTAATTGTTGACATTTAATGTGTCCTTCTAATTGGCCTTCCATGTTTTTAAAAAATAAAACATAAGGCAAATAGTGTAGGTAAATATTAAACACAGTTTTTAAAGAACAAGGTGAAGTACAGACAATAAATAGACACACAATTTGGTAATGCTGTTGTAGACAGGACTACGGATACACGGAAAAACAAAGAAAGCAGGTGATACAGCTGGAGGATTCTCTACATTTAATAAGCAGATGTGAACGTGAAGAAGAGCTTATTTAGAGCAAGAAGGTAGCCTATGGTTTATCCAATTCTTTCTGTAGGATCTTGAGAGGAAGCCAGGTTAACAGTGGTCTTCCTTTGCTTCTCACTAAGGAGCTGATGTATGTACACAGCCAGGGTCCCAGGAGGAAACTGCTGAGGGATTTCTTCTGTCCGTCAGTCTTTTCCAATTAGAGATGAAACCGGAGATGAGGTTCCTAGAGACACCTCTGTTTGCGTACACATCCTGGGGGGGGAACGTGAGTGCTTTGGAGAGTGTTGTGACTTTCCTGGGGAAGCTGAAAGCCACTGGGAAGGTGACCTTTGCTGGGTGAAGCAGCAAAGAGCTGACTTTGTTTTATCAGTAGATCCGTTCACTCTGTATTTTAGCTGATTTAACAGTGTAGCCCCTAGAGTAGAGAGCAGAGGAGCATAGTGAAAAAAAGAAAAAGTAACGGTTGTTCCAAGTCATCCTGTTTGCCTGGAGAAGTGAGAAAAATTACATTCTCCTATAAGAGACTTACAGATATTTTATTCTATTTCCTCCTCCTCTTCCTCCTCCTCCTCCTGCCTTCCCCTCTGTATGTGTCTCAATATTTGGTGATAATTGAAACAAAGGAGAATAGTTTGTGATCAGAATGTTGTCCTAAAACATGAGAGACACATGCACAGCAAATATCACATCTAAAATCCCTGCAGGATGTCATGGAGTCTGCCACATGGTCTCCATATAAAGGTTGCCAGTAACCCAAATGGAGCAAGAACCTCTTGCCAACAGACACATGTTTCTCCTTTCCTACAGGAATGAAGTGAAAGTCAGAGATTTATTTGAAAGTAGGTTTAAGAGTGTGTACCTGTGTCTGGCAGTGTGTTAGGCATACATGAAAGATGCCTTGAAGTTGTTCAAATCCTTTGATTTTCTCCTACTTTATACTCTCATATCATCAATATGAAAGCCCTTTTTAATGTCCTATGGTCATTTTGCATTTTTATATTTACAGCTTTGTGTGAGTAACTGTGGAGAGCCAAACTGCAGATTCAGTCAGTAAAATAGTACCTGGCTTATGAGTTCTATGTAACTAATAGGCACAAAGATCCTCTGCTAGTTTGGCTCACTGTGATCACTCAGTAAGAATTCAGTGGGTTTGAAAAGGGTTTCAGTGCCTCCCCCTTATATCTAATTTCATCTTTTTGTGCTCAAGAGCACCAACTTATTAGGAAAGTTTTTCGCCTTGAAATGGAGAAAATCTTTGTTGTTTAAATAATTGTTTTTTTTCCCCTTAGCAACAAGATTCTGTTTTATCTCCTTAGAGTCAGGTTGTATATGGGGACATGGAGGAATTAAAATATATCCTAAAGAATATTTTCAAATATGTTTACCAACAATTTTCCCATATCAGGGTTACCTTGTTTATGAACTTCACAATTATTTTTTGTCACTGTTTATTTAAAATATAGCTACTGCTTTTTTGGAAAGATGTATCCATAGCTTTGTAGTAGAATGTGATGTCTTTTAATAGAAATACGGAACACTCTATGACCAAAGAAAAGAAAATCATTAGGTCAGAGTATAAAGATAAGAGGCATTTTATTAAGAAAGAGCGTTTGCACTGAATCTTAAGACTTAGGCCAAAAACTTATGTTTTTATCCAGACCTGTAAGTTAGAAAAAGATCCTAGGCAAGGAAAAAGCCAGAGAAAATGAATAGATATGAGGAAGGACCATGAAAAGCTGGTGGAGATGAGTAGCGGATGAAGCGAGGAACTGAGATCAGATTATAAAAAGTTGCAGTGGTCATTCTAAGGAAATCTGGTCTTCATTCAGCGAACAGTGGTGTGTTCCAGAAGAGTACTTAATTAGAGGTGACTGTGAATTAGAAGTTTTTCTTCTGATGCAATGCAAAAAGGGTACACATATTAGAAAACAGAAAGTTCAATGATGAGGCCCTCATAAAATCTCCATGAGGGGAATGAGTGCTTGAGTTACACTTTTTGCAGAGAAAATGGGTTACACATGAGATTTAGAATCAATTTTGGTGGTAGAAAGAAAAATAAACAATCTAGGTTTTAAGTAAAAAGTTGTTTTGTTTTTACTTTGATATAGTTTTCTTTCATCCCAAACTGTCTCCAAGGCAAAACATCTGAGGTTTAAAATTTTAACTATAATAGTCTACCTATTTTTTAAGTGAACAAGCTGGTAATAAGTAACTAGAGTTAGCTTAAATTTAAAGCTAATTTATTTCTCTATTGAGCTACTATGCCAGTGTGGAAGAGGAAATTATCATCATTGTTGTCATCATCACGCTCACGATCATTGTCTAACATTGGAGCTGTCTGTGCTAACCACTACACATTCATCATCTCACGCATTTCTCATAATAACCCTTTGAGGCACTACTATTATATCCATTTTAAACATGATAAATTGGAGACTAAGAGAGACTAAATAACTTGCTTAGGGCCACACAGGTAATAAATGACAGAGCTGGGCTTCAGTCTCAGACAGCCTGGGCTTTTAAAAATTAATGTTTGCGTATGCCTTTTTGACACAGGAGCTTATCAGTAGGTTAAATTATATTATTATGACTTCTGTGTCTGTCCAAATCATTTAGGTACATTGTGACTCTGTGGAATTGGAGTTGGGTTACATTTCAGGATAGATGTAAGCCTGCAGGTTGACTGGAATCAGAACCTCAGGGTATCAGAACCTCGGACAGCTCTCGGATCTGTTCTCTGTTGGCAGCTCTGCTTCTCTCCAGGCATCTTCATTTGCCTCTTTTCTACTGATTAGCTTTCCCCCTCTACTTGTCTCTTGGACTCGTTCATATCATTGACTTACACTAGTTCATTCTTCTGATTTCCTAATCCAGAGTTTTGAGATTCGAATCTGATTGCCCAGTTTATCCTTTAATACTTGGGCAGAGGTTTGCCACAGGCTCGTCTGTGCATGGGCTGACTCTGAGTGAAGATTCACTTCTTATTCCTATAATGGGGTCAGGGAAGAAGGAGAAGACTGCAGTTGTAAGCCTTCTCCTCTTAGGTCTGCACCTTCAAGGGCAGTGGGTGGCACAGGCGCTGACAGGTGCCTCTCTAGTTTAAAGGAGGTAGACTGTATCTTGCAAACATACATCACAATTTAAATGAAAGAAATTGTCACAACATTCATTGGTATTTAAAACATTGCATATTATTTAGAACTTGGTATATTCATTGGCACTTATAGCCACAAAAACATATTATCAAGAGATTTTCTCTTATCATAAAATCAGATGCTTCATGTTTTCTCTCTTATTTTTAAGGGAAAATATCAAAGCAGTTTGGGGAGTTTGTAGTGTATGATAATAAATGTGATATTTAAATGATTAAGCCAAATAATGAAAATCTCTTGTTTTTTATTTTCTGCCTTAATAAGATTTATATTTCTCTTTTATACTGTTAGTAGAATATAGAAATTATTATATTTCCTGGCCCTACCAATTTGATTTCTGTCCTTCAGAGTATTCTTAGATTACAGTATAAAAATTCAAAGTCTGAGCAATATTCGTGATCCTATTTTTATTTGTCCTTTATGTGAGAATTCATTAATTACAGTACCTGTATTTTACATTTTGTTTAAAAAATCTTGTGCAAAAGGTAAGGCTATTGGTGATATAACTGTATAGCACTTAAGCACTCCATGATTTAAAAGTATTTCCAAGCTAACATCTTCAGTAGTAGCCATGTTGGTACTTATCATTCTGTGTCATAGGACCCTCAAATCTTCTGACGTTGGAACTTAGAGAATCTCTGAGGGGTGGCTTAGCATCAAGGCCCAGGTTACACATGAGGGGCAACACATGCAGTAGATAATTGAATTCAGGGTGGCAGATATGCTAAACTCCTGCTTATCTTGAATTTATGTAAGTAGGATATTCAAACATCAGATTTTTAATACTCTTTATATGAGAATCAAATAAGTGGCAGATAAGCTGCTATTAGAGATTAACTTGCTAAAGCAACTTTTAATATCAGTCAAAGAGTGAATATATAGTTAACCAATATCTTGCAACCTCTGAATCTACCAAATAATGGTAGTGGATATGTGTGATTATGTGGAGAAATGAAATAATCCTGAGATGCCTTCTGAATCATTTTGTAAAAAGATTCAGCCACTGACTTATAGGTTTGGCATTGTACACCTAGCATGTGCTAACTGTTGGGGAGGTTTACTTATAAAGGTGAGAAAGATGTGGTAGAGGTGGCAAGAGACATATATGCCAGCAAAGTGAGAATGTAGAGGACAGAGACATTGCTCTCAGATGGGATAATCTAGACAGGCTTCAGAGAGGAAGGCTTTTGATGAGTTAGGTTTGAGTAGGTGAAATGAGAGGAAGGTCAGTCAAGTGGGGAAAACCATGAGAGGGCAGACATGGAGGTGGAAGAGTTCTCTAAATGCTTAGAGAACAACACAGAGTTTCTTGGGGATGGAGTATAGATTTTGCAAGGGACATGTGGTTAATCAACAATGAAGGCAGATTGGAGCCAGTTTGTGAGGAGCTTGAATTAGAGAACGGCAGTTTGGACTTTATTCCACAACTCATGAGTGAGAATTATACACTGTCAATCAGTGCCACATTTTTGAGCCCTGATTGAACTATGTCCTTAGAAGTCTATCTGGCTACTATGTGTATAATAGATTATACAAGGTTATTTAGGATTACAGTTATTAGATCTAGCTACAGTTTATTCTTTATGGTTGGTAGTAAATATATAACATATGTCTTAATTCTGAGACCTAATTGAAGCAACCATAACCTCCCAGCACAAATGACAGTGTTCTATGGTTTGAGAAAGAGAAGTTTGAAAGATTTGAAAGTTGAAATAGTTAAAAAATCTTTTAATCTGTATGAAGATTTTTCAGTATGCCTTTGGAAAGTGAATCTTATGTGCTCACCCAACCTCATATCCGTGGGAGTGCATGGAGCCCGAGTGAGGCGGAAGGGGGATCGAGTCTGAATCCACCTGGGGACTCCAAATTGCTCGAAAACAGAAAGCTGTGGGGATAAAATAAAAATAAAAATAAAAAAAATAACTACTTGTGCTTATTGGTTCTTCTATAGAGAGACAATTTTATTTCTTCAGCTCATTTCTTTGGAAGATAGGAAGAGCAATTATGTTCAAAGTTGAGATGTCAAAAAGTGACTTTGTTAGTCCACAAGAGTGGAATCCAAAAGGATACTTCTCTGTCATGATACAATTTAAGAAGAAATTTATACTACCTACTCCCCCTACCCCAGCTACAAACTGAATTTGGGAAATAATACTTTCACACCAGTTTTAAAAGTTTATTAAATCTTCATAAAAATCTTCATAAAATTATCTTTTCCAATTCTATACTTTCCAATTCTACACTCACTATAGTGAGTGACAGTCAGTGTGTCTTCCAATATTCCAGTGGGAACCTTTGTTCCTAACAGCAGGTTTAGCTCTTTTTTTTATGCCCATTCTAATCACGTAACATTGATTATTTACAGTGGTGATATCAGGGAATTGTCCAGTGCAGCCTCTGTTGTGCTTTGTGTTGTAAATACAACTACATTTTAGTTTAATACATTGTTGGAACAAAGAAGGCTTGTCCCCACACCCCACACCACCCCTTTTCGTTCCTGCTACGGAAAGTGCATGCTTCAATGTAGCACTTAGAGCACTACTGCAACGGTGGATTTGCCTGACTATTCCCGTTAGTCTCAGTTTGTTGAGGAAAGAAGCACTGTTCCTCCTTTCCATGTTCTAGTGCCTAACACCAAATCTGGCATGTACAATGCCATCAGTTAATTCTTATTGAATGATACTATTTAAATAAATGTATAGATTGAATTTATGTAGATAACACTCATCCTTTTTAGGGTGTCAAGACACCTACTTTGTTTTTACTACTCTAGTCAAACAGCCAGTCACTTAAGTGAGAGAAAACAAAGAGGTCAACTATTTGTTGAAATGATGGAAATGTCAAAGTTGCTTATCCATTCATTCATTTCTTTATTCAGAAGGCACTGTGCTTTGCTAAATCACTTTCCACAGTTATTATAGTGTGATAGTGCTTACTGTTGATGAATGCATTGAGGGCTGTCTCTGAAGGATGAGCATGTGTATTGTAGCGGAGAACTCAGAAAGTGTTCCTGGAGAAGGTTTTGAAGGAAAACTCATAGTTACGTGATGAATATAGAGCAAGGGGCCTAATGTATCAGCAACAGCACCTATTAGGGCACAGAGTTGGAATTAGCATGATGCTTCAGGGAACTACAAGTAATTCAGCATGGTTGTGAAAACACAGGGAGAGTAGTTAGCTTCTTTTGGGCATTTTCAAACTTTTTTTTTTTTTTTTAAACATGGAGTCTCGCTGTGCCACCCAGGCTGGAGTGCAGTGGCACAATCTCGGCTCACTGCAACCTCCACCTCCCGGATTCAAGCAATTCTCCTGCCTCAGCCTCCTGAGTAGGTGGGATTAACGGTGCACACTACCAGGCCCAGCTAATTTTTGTATTTTTAATAGAGGTGGGGTTTCATCATGTTGGTCAGGCTGGTCTGGAACTCGGCCTCCCAAAGTGCTGGGATTACAGGCGTGAGCCACTGCACCCGGCCTTCAAACTTCTTTTTTTTTTTTTTGAGATGGAGTCTCACTCTGTGGCCCAGGCTGGAGTGCAGTGGTGCCATCTCGGCTCACTGCAAGCTCTGCCTCCCTGGTTCATGCCATTCTCCTGCCTCAGCCTCCCGAGTAGCTGGGACTATAGGCGCCCGCCACTGCGCCCGGCTAAGTTTTTTTGTATTTTTTTTAGTAGAGATGGGGTTTCACCGTGTTAGCCAGGATGGTCTCAATCTCCTGACCTTGTGACCCACCCACCTCTGCCTCCCAAAGTGCTGGGATTACAGGCGTGAGCCACCGTGCCCAGCCTCAAACTTTTTAAAAACAAAAATTAAATTATAAAGCATTTTCTGGAATATGTTTAATGAGTAAAGTGAGATATGATTATGTTATCTTTTTAAAATTTATGTTTTTAAAAATAAACTTCTGGGTGGGTAAGGCATGGTGGTTCATGCCTGTAATCCTAGCATTTTGGGAGGCTGAGGCAGGAGGATCGCTTAAGGCCAGGATTTTGACATTACGGTGAACTACAATGGAGCCACTGAACTGCAGCCTGGATGACAAAGCAAGACCCTGACCTTAAAAATAATAATATTATTAATGAAGTTTTATTTCTTCATCCCAGGAGTATTTCACAATCATTATGTAAACTTTGGAAACATCACCTTTAATCCCCCCATTTAGAAGCACTACTACTATTAATATATTGGTGTATTTTCTTAGAGTATTTTTATACCAACATTTAACAGGCGCTATTAACAGTAAAATCTATATTCTTGTATTTTTCTTTTATATTAGCATTTCATGTTTACATTTCATGGATGTATAACATGGGAAAATCAGTCAAGTCACATTTTCGTAATCAATCATGATTTAATGACTTTTATTTTAGAAAGGGAGAAGAAAACTAACATTTATTGACACCCCATGAGGATTTTTATATTAAATATTATCAGTCAACCAAGTTAAAGCTGCCAGAGGCAACCACACTACAATGTCTAGAGGGTAAGAAATGGTTATGGTGCTATCACATCTGTATGGATTTCAGATTGCAGTTCAGGTTGTTCATTTAATCATTTTAACAATCTGGTGAAACATCTGAAAAATCACACATGATTCACATGTCTTCCTGAGGAGTAATTGCCATCAACTGCAATTAGAGTCCTTCATTTGATCACCTTTTTCTACTTTTTTACTTGGTAAAAAAAGTTAAGTGTCATGCGTTTCTAAAAGGTTAAGTCCAGGAAGCCTTTTGTAAATGAAGCAAATCGAATATGTACTACTTTATAATAATTAAAATATAAGTGTTAATCATTTTTGCTTATAAAACAATAGTTCTACATTGAAAGTTCTCAGGATAGGCTCGGCATGGTGGCTTATGCCGGTAATCCCAGTACTTTGGGAGGCTGAGGCAGGTGGATCACCTAAGGTCGGGAGTTCGAGACCAGCCTGACCAACGTGGAGAAACCCCATCTCTACTAAAAATACAAAAGAAAAAGAAAAAGATAAAAAGAAATTAGCCAGGTGTGGTGGCACATGCCTGTAATCCCAGCTACTCGGGAGGCTGAGGCAGAAGACCAGGAGGCGGAGGTTGCGATGAGCCAAGATTGCACCCTTGCACTCCAGCCTGGACAACAAGAGTGAAACTCCATCTTGGAAAAAAAAAAAAAAAGAAATTTCTCAGAATAGAAGCCTTTTAGACGCTGGCAAGGGCATATATGCACATAGAATACTTTAAAATGATGTCACATATAAGAAATGACTTTTTAAAGTGGAGAGCTCTCTGATGTCATCTACATGATAGATTCCAACCAAGTCTCATTTTATACTTAGTGTGAAATATTATCGATGTCTATAATTTTATCATTATTTTAAAAACTGAGATACTTCCATTAGTGTGTGATTGCTGGATTCCAGTATTGACCAAACAATTTTAATCTTTTGTCTATATATGTCTTTACTTGCCTATTTCTATCAGAATGATTACTCTCTAGTTAGGACCTCCTGAGGACAGGGGATATGTCTATAACACATAGACAAATGTACTATTCAAGGAGTAAGTATTATGCTCAACCTCTCAGTTGAGAAGGTGAAGTGAGTGAGGGGCACCAAGATGGCCAGAGATGGTTTTCATGTGGAAAACCCAAGAAAGGATTTTGTTTATGTGGAAAAGCCAAGGCCTTGAAAGGAAATCTCAGAAGAACTGGGAAGGCATATGATTCAGTGTTTACTGCCAAATGTTATCTTCTGCTTTGGCAAAGGAGATGATGATATTATTGTCCCTGTAAGATATATTTAGGACCTAAAAATATATCCAACAGCGGCAACTGATGAGTGGCCAAGAAGCTGAAGTCTGAAACCTTGATAATCCAAAAAGATACATCTAATGATGTCAGCAACAGAGATGTTTATTCCACGATATTTTAAAAGGGTGCATATTTTGATGTGCAGATAACCACTGATGATCTTTCCTCCCCAAATTCATTGCTGGAATCCTGGGTGGCTGGGCATGGAGTCCTGATTGTCATGGGTTCTCAGCGAGACCTTAAGAAGCCTGCCTCAGGATTCGGGATTTGATTCAGCTGAAGAGTTGGCAGTAGCTTCCTTCGTGCACGTAGGGAGATGTAAGAAAAGAGGAATGCAGAAAGTAAGGGTAAGGTCCTGTCCCCATATTTGGCTCCAGATAATTCTAACAAGTTGTTTTCTGGAGACCAAGCTACAATGGTGTGTTGGAGCTGGCTTGTACTGTTTCACAGAAGCCAATTGCTAAATTCTTAAGAGTTCATGTGTTGGCTGTTAAACACAGCATGTATTAAGTATTCAATTATATAAACTATATAAATTATATAAATTCATTAAATTGTATTAAATGGAAGTAATAGTCAAAACTTGTATCTTTCTAGTTTTTTACTCCATTTACAATTATCTGCGCTTTTGAGGTTGTTTACATCTTGTAAATAAACTGCTCATTTCTTCCCCTCTCTGGGTTCCATATCAAACACTGGCAGCTTGAGATCAGCTTCCGAACGTGTAAATACTTTTGTTAGTATTTACCCCAGGGAAATCAGCAAACACTACAAATCAGTGCTTGATTGATTATTTTATTAGCTGTTAAGACTTCAGAAAGTGATGGAGAAAATGTTAACATTGCAAATATAAACTTAAAAGTGCATAATGCCTTTCACTATTATGTATTACTTTTCACAGCAGTGAACACATATATTATTCTGTATTTGAAAACTATTAAACTATCTGATTCAACAACAAAAAAGGGGCTCACGTCATTGATAAACAAATGGAATTTTGACTTTCATCTTCTGAAAAATTGAAGAAAAGGGGACACTTCTATACTCAATTTATGAGGCCGGCATTAACCCAGTACAAAAGCTAGACAATGGTATAACAAAAAAAGAAAACTACAGGCCAATAGCTGTGATAAATATGGATGCAAAGATTCTCAAAACAATACTAGTAAACCGTCTTTACCAGGACATTAAAAGGATCATGCACTATGACCAAGTGGGATTTATCGTTGGGATGCAAGAATGCCTCACCACATGTTTGGTACTGTGAAATATATACATTTGGTCTTCCATCAGTCTCCTGAATACAGCTCCTCAAATCCTGGAATCTCCAAAGTATTAATTATCTTTTTATGCTAATGAGTTGACTGATGGCTGGCTACCCTATATAGCGTTAGGATGTGGGGACTGGTCACTGGAAAGACCAAGATATGATTAGAACGTACGAACTTTCAGCCCCATCCTTGCTCCCCCACCTCCAGGGAGAGGAGAAGGGCTGAAGGTTGAGCTGGTTTTCAGTGGCCAGTGATTTAGTCAATCATGACTGTGTAACAACACTCTCCACAAACTCCCAAAACCTGGGTTCAGAGAGAGGTGAACACTTGGAGGTTCCTGGAGGGTGGCATGGAAACACTATCTCTAGGTAGATAGTGGCAGGATTGTACTGGAGGACAGCTGGTGTCTGCTCAAGAATTGATTGCTTGCTTGATGTGTGGGGAAGAACCCCCCACAATGAGTGTCAGAAGCATGTTATGAAAGTAGAGTAGGAGAAACTAAGTTTGTTTTTCTACTTCTGTGCCACCTGCAGACCAATTAACGTGATTCAGTATATCAACAGGTTGAAGGGGAAAAAAAATCACCATCATCTCAAAAGATACAAAGAAAGCATTTTATAAAATGTAACAAACTTTATTGATAAAAATGCTTAATAATATATGTGTAGAAAGAATTCATAATAAAGGCCGTATATGAAAATGCCACAGCTGACATCGTACTCAATGGTAAAAAACTGAAAGCTTTTTCTCTAAGATCAGAAAAAGACAAGGATGCCTACTGTTGACACTTCTATTCAGCATAGCACTAGAAGTCCACGCCAGGGCAATTAGGGAAGAAAAGGAAATACAATGCATCCAAATCAGAAAAGAAGGAATAAAATTCTCTCTTTTCACAGATGACGTGACCTTATATGTAGAAGATCCCAGAGACTCCACAAAAATTGTTAGAACTTGGAGCAGGAAAATTAATAAGTGGGAGTTGTTCGTATTATGGAATGTATTTAGCTAAAATTAGTAAAAAGGAATAACATTAAAGACTACATTCAAATGTTTACTACCACAAGAGAGTCGCTTGGTTATCACTATCTTGTTTTAATCATTAAATTTTTAAAATGTACTTTCCCCCAATTCTGAAATTTCAAGGCTATAGGTCTTAGCTATTATCACATATCAGACAGCTGTTGACGGGAGAACACTGCTGGGGAAAATGCAAGGTGTAGGAGGTCCACTTTAAGTTAATTACAAAAAACAAAAATTGACCACTATTCAACTTAAAATAATTCAAGGTGAAGCTTCCCTTTTCATTCTTAGGTTGATCTTCGGCTGTTATTAAAACTATCTTGGGCCGGGCGCGGTGGCTCAAGCCTGTAATCCCAGCACTTTGGGAGGCCGAGGCGGGTGGATCATGAGGTCAGGAGATCGAGACCATCCTGGCTAACAGGGTGAAACCCCGTCTCTACTAAAAATACAAAAAACTAGCCGGGCGTGGTGGCGGCGCCTGTAGTCCCAGCTACTCGGAGGCTGAGGCAGGAGAATGGCGTGAACCTGGGAGGCGGAGCTTGCAGTGAGCCGAGATCGCGCCACTGCACTCCAGCCTGGGTGACACAGCGCGAGACTCCGTCTCAAAAAAAATAAATAAATAAATAAAAAATAAAACTATCTTGATTTCTGGCACTCCTGTCTCCCTCAGCCCCAAGTCAGATCTTGCCATTTTCTGCATCTGAAAAAAAAAAAAAAAAAAAAAAAAAGCTACTACTGTTTCATTGTTTAAATAAAATATCTTGAAGCCATTCTTGATGCCATCTTTTTTCTTACTCTGTCTTCAACGTCAACAAGTTCCCCTGGTTCTACCTTTAAAATATATCACGACTCTACTCACTTTAAACCATTTCTACTGCTACTACTATCATTTCTTGCACAGACTATTGCAAAGGGCTCCCAAGTGGCTCTCATAGTTCTTACCTTCTATCTGTTCCCCACAGTGCAGTGAAAATGATCTTTTAAGCATTTGAGTTAGCTCACGCTACAGCCTACACAAAAGCACCAGTGAATTCCCCTTCCTCTGGCCTACATATTCCTATGGTGTCTGGGCCCACCCATTGCTCTGCTTCTCTTACCAAATCCCCTGCAAGGAAGGGGATTTGTATATTTCTGATTCCCACTGCTCTCTACTTTTGTTCACAACACTTTTTACTTTCTAACAGTATATATAATTTATGTATTAGAGGCATAGCTTGGATATATTGCAGATTTGGTTCCAGATCACCTCAATAAATGAATATCACAATAAAGCGAGCCACACAAATTCTTTCGTTTCTGAGTGCGTATAAAAGTTAAGTTTATACTACACTGTAGTCTAATAAGTGTCAAGGAACATTACAGCTAAAAAAAAAAAAAAAAAAAAAAAACCAGTGTACATACCTTAACTTAGAAGTTCTTTATTTCTAAAAATTGTTCACAATTTTCTGTGCCTTCAGCAAATCTTTTTCCTTGTGGAGGATCTTGCCTCAATGTTGATGGCTGTTGACTGAGTAGGGTGGTAGTTGCTGAAGGTTGGAGTGGCTGGGGCAATTTCTTAAAATAAACGACAATGAAGTAAGCCGCACTGATTGACTCTTTCTTTCACAAAAGATTTCTCCATTGCCTGTTATGCTGTTTGAGAGCATTTTATCCACCGTAGGACTTTCAAGATTGAAGTCAATTCTGTCGAGCCCTACTACTGCTTTATTAACTAAGTTTACGTAGTATTTTAAATCCTTTCTTGTCATTTCAAAAATGTTCATAGCATCTTCACTAGGAGTAGATTCCATCTGAAGAAAACACTTTTTTTGCACATCCATAAGAAGCAAGTCCTCATCTGTTCAAGGTTTTTCATGAGATTACAACAATTTAGTCACATCTTCAGCCTCCACTTAGAATTCAAGTTCTCTTGCTATTTCTACCACATCTGCAGTGACTTCCACCGCTGAAGTCTTGAACTCCTCAAAGTCATCCATGGGGTTTGGAATCAACTTCATGCAAACTTCTGTTAATATTGGTATTTTGGCCTCTTTCCATGAATTATGAAAGTTCTTAATAACATCTAGAAAGGTGAATCCTTTCCAGAAGGTTTGCAATTTTCTTTCCCCCGATCCATCAGAGAAATCACTGTCTACATAGATAGATGTTATTATACATCCATCTACATATAGACTTACAAAATGTATTTTTTTAACTTATAAGACTTAAAGTAGAAATTAACTCCTTGATCCATGGGCTGCAGAGTAGAAGTTGTGTTAGCACGAAAACAATGTTGATCTTTTTACAGATCTTCATCAGAGTTCTTGGGTGACTGTGAGCATTGTCTGGGCTTTGTTGCTCCACTGAGAGCACAGGCAGAGTGGATTTAGCATAATTCTTAAGAGTCCTAGGGTTTTTGGAATGGTCAATGAGCATTGGCATAAACTTAAAGTCACCAACTTCTTTTTTATTATTATTATTATTATACTTTAAGTTCTAGGGTACATGTGCATAACGTGCAGGTTTGTTACATATGTATACTTGTGCCATGTTGCTGTGCTGCACCCATCAACTCGTCAGCAAAATACTGGCAAACTGGATTCAGCAGCACATCAAAAAGCTTATCCACCATGATCAAGTGGGCTTCATCCCTGGGATGCAAGGCTGGCTCAACATTCGCAAATCAATAAACATAATCCAGCATATAAACAGAACCAAAGACAAGAACCACATGATTATCTCAATAGATGCAGAAAAGGCTTTTGACAAAATTCAACAGCCCTTCATGCTAAAAACGCTCAATAAATTCGGTATTGATGGAACGTACCTCAAAATAATAAGAGCTATTTATGACAAACCCACAGCCAATATCATACTGAATGGGCAAAAACTGGAAAAATTCCCTTTGAAAACTGGCACAAGACAGGGATGCCCTCTCTCACCACTCCTATTCAACATAGTGTTGGAAGTTCTGGCTAGGGCAATCAGGCAAGAGAAAGAAATCAAGGGTATTCAGTTAGGAAAAGAAGAAGTCAAATTGTCCCTGTTTGCAGATGACATGATTGTATATTTAGAAAACCCCATTGTCTCAGCCCAAAATCTCCTTAAGCTGATAAGAAACTTCAGCAAAGTCTCAGGATACAAAATTAATGTGCAAAAATCACAAGCATTCATATACACCAGTAACAGACAAACAGAGAGCCAAATCATGAATGAACTTCCATTCACAATTGCTTCAAAGAGAATCAAATACCTAGGAATCCAACTTACAAGGGATGTAAAGGACCTCTTCAAGGAGAACTACAAACCACTGCTCAGTGAAATCAAAGAGGACACAAACAAATGGAAGAACATACCATGCTCATGGATAGGAAGAATCAATATCGTGAAAATGGCCATACTGCCCAAGGTTATTTATAGATTCAATGCCATCCCCATCAAGCTACCAATGAGTTTCTTCACAGAATTGGAAAAAACTGCTTTAAAGTTCATATGGAACCAAAAAAGAGCCCGCATCTCCAAGACAATCCTAAGTCAAAAGAACAAAGCTGGAGGCATCACGCTACCTGACTTCAAACTATACTTCAAGGCTACAGTAACCAAAACAGCATGGTACTGGTACCAAAACAGAGATATAGACCAATGGAACAGAACAGAGTCCTCAGAAATAATACCACACATCTACAGCCATCTGATCTTTGACAAACCTGAGAGAAACAAGAAATGGGGTAAGGATTCCCTATTTAATAAATGGTGCTGGGAAAATTGGCTAGCCATAAGTAGAAAGCTGAAACTGGATCCTTTCCTTACTCCTTATACGAAAATTAATTCAAGATGGATTAAAGTCACCAACTTCATTAGCCTCTAACAAAAGAGTCAGCCTGTCCTTTGAAGCCAGGCAATGACTTCTCCTCTCTAGCTATGAAAGTCCTAATTGGCATCTTTTCCCAACAGAAGGCTGTTTCATCTACATGGAAAATCTGTTATTCAGTGTAACTACCTTCATCAGTTCTCTTGGCTAGATCTTTTGGGTAACTTACGGCAGCTTCTTCATCAGCACTTGCTGCTTCACTTCGTACTTTTATGTTACGGAGATGGCTTTTTTCCTTAAACCTCATGAGCCAACCTCTGCTAGCTGTCAAATTTTCTCCTGTGACTTCCTCACCTCTCAGCCTTCATAGGATTAAAGAGAGTTAGGGCCTTGTTCTGGATTAGGGTTTGGCTTATGAGAATGTTGTGGCTGGTTTGATCTTCTATCCAGACCACAAAAACTTTCTCCATATCAGCAATAAGGCCATTTCACTCTCTTATCATTTGTGTGTTCACTGGAGTAGCACTTTTAATTTTCTTCAATAACTTTTCCTTTGCATTTGCAACTTGGCTGTTTGGCTTATCTTAGCTTTCGACATGCCTTTCTCATGAAGCTTCAGGCTTCTAGCTTTTGATTCCAAGTGAGAAATGTGTGACTATTCCTTTTACTTGAACACTTAATTGGCCTAAATTTAATGTTGTCGTGTCTCAGGGAATAGAGAGGCCTGAGGAGAGGGAAAGAGACAGGGCAATGGCTGGTTGGTGGAGCAGTCAGAACACATACAACATTCATGGATGAAGTTTACCATTTTAAAGGTGCGTGGGTTTTGGTACCCTAAAACGATTTCGGTGGTAACATCGAAGATCACTGATCACAGATCACCATCACAGATACAAACAAGTTTGAAATACTGTTGGAAGAACTACCAAAATTTGACACAGAGACACAGAGTGAGCGCCTCCTGTTGGGAAAATGGCACTGATGGCCTTGCTCAGTGCAGGGTTGTCACACACTTTCAGTTTATAAAAAGTGTAATATCTACAAAGTGCATTAAAGCAAGCACAAGGCCTGTATATGTATCAATGTGCAATTGTTTGTAGTCTGTTTATCTCACTAGAATGTAAGTTGCATGAAGACGATTACCTTTCTGTGTTTTGTTCGCCAGTGCATCTCCAATGCCTAGAATGGCACCTGACACGTTACAAATGTGCAATAAATATTTACTGAGTGAATCAAGATTGGAAATGAAAACTTGTTGAATGATTGGAGAATGAAAGTGAAATCTCCCCATATTTGGTAATCCACTGGTTATTGATCTTAATTTCCTAATCAAATGTCCTTTGTGAGGTTCAAATAATATGCTGAGGAAGACAGAGGTGTGATGAAATTCATGTTTGAAGCCATTAATTTTTCAAACCATCAAATGTTCATCTATTTGCTGATATGTTTCTTCTGTGTATGTACTCCTTTTAAGTAACAGGAGCAAAGAGAACCAGCTGATTTTCAGGTAATTATTTTGGGATTTGTTTTCCAATTTGGGGACACAGTTCACGATACAGTCAGTTCTGCTATAATGCTCATTTGAAAACAAATTTTTTCCAACACAATTGATATCTTAGGGAGCAATTCTCAAGCAATGTGAATGTCATGATTGTTTTTGCATGGTTTCTCTTGTGAGTGAATGAAAAAAACTGCACCCAACTGAATTGAGTCCCATAGAAATACGTAAAATGCCCATTTCTCCAACATCTACCAGCTACCTCACAGTTCAGGCCTTGAATATGAGCATAGCACCTCCTACTGGCATGACAGCTCTCCAGCTTCAGACAATCCTCTTTCTACCACTTTCCAGTAACTCACAAGCTTTAGCTCTTGCAGTGCTCACTTCCATGAGCCAACTTTCAGGTCTTTGTCAGGATAGAAACTATGTATTGTCTTGAAAATACAGAACTATTGTAGTATGTATGTATTTCTTAGCCAATTGGTGAAACACGGTGCTGCCATTTTTATTTGGTTTCTATCTTTGTTTTATATGGGACACAGATAAAATTTTTAGAGTGTTGCACCATGTTTCTTTTCTCTTAAGCTCTGAGGTTTTTATTGCTCAATTTTCTGTGGTGTGTGATTTTCAGGAATGCCTAAGTTGTTATAGAAAAGCAAATTGTGTTTTCAAAGGATACTAACAAAATATCTAACAGTAGCAATACTTTTAATTGTCTTATGCTTTTCAACCTTCAGTTTCATTTTTATCTCTTTTAAATTTTTATAACTGCTTTGTGGAAGATATTTTATACGCGAGGAATCAAAAGATGACAGAAGATGAAAACTTTGTTGGTCAAAAATTAGTCCGTGTCAGAACTGTAGGCAGACCCAATCCTCTGTCTTCCATTGCATTCCACCAACTCCAGGGATCAAGATGAGAGGATCCTGGCTAATTTCTTTGACCACTGTCTTGCAAATGTGCATTGCGTAGCCTTCTTTGGGGAAAAAATATTCCTGATAGCCAAGTGAACCCCTTTGATTGAATAGTGAATTTTAAAAAGCAACACAAGGAACTTAAATTAAGGATCTAAAAATTGCAGGTTAACAGCACATTTAATAGGAAATAGGACAGTTCTGAATTAGGTAAGAGAAGCATTTAAGGCTGAGAATGATTCACTTATCAGTCACTGCTATAAGCTCCTTTACATGGGCAGTCATTGACTCCCTGGTAATTTTATGATACCCATCATATTGTTCTGGATTTTTATCACTTTCATGACTGTAGTGGGCAGTACATTGATTAAAAAAAAAAAAGACATAGTCCTGTCTTCTTGTGTTGCATAATTTTTTCTCTCACCACACACACACAAACACACTCACACACACACACAGACACACTCACACACAGGCAGACACACACATTCTTACACTCATACACTCACAGACACACACACACACACACAGACACAAGCTCACACTCTCTCACACACACACACACTCAAACACACACTCTCACACCTGTCTTCTGTAGGTCTTCATATACACTGTTTCCTAAGATAAATATTCTTACAGAACATGGTAGACTTGACTACATTAGAAGATAGGGCGCTACTCAGAGTCAGTTTCTCAAGTTCTTGACTTTTTTCCATAAAGAGAAAAATGACCACAAGTATTGGCTTATTGTCTTCTTGTAATGAAAGTTTGACTGGAAAAGAAATGACCTTTTAGACATCTAGAAGTAGCAAACATGTTGTCTTCCTGGGAAATATACCTTATTGTAATGGAATATTGCTTACAGAACAGCATCAATGTCATTTTTGAGCTGACACATTTCTTATCCTGCTCTGGAATGCTAGCTTGTGAATAGCACCGACCATAGTGTTACAGTGCCACTCGCTAGAGTTATTCAGGATACTTTGCCAGTTTGACAAATTGATTCTTTTAAATTAAATTGAAAGGAATCTGGGCACTGTGTCATAAGCTGTTGAACGAAGGCAATCATGGTGATTCTTGAATCTGTGCTACTTCAATGCACATGTTAAGTGCAATGCTGTAAAATGAGATTAATTCTAACATTTGCATTTTGCCTTGCTTCCTATGCCAGAGAAGCAAATGTCACAATCTGCATCCCTTTCCTAAATTTTCAGTAAACCAGGACTCCTTTACAGGAAAAGGTACTGTGAAATGTAACATTATAACACAATGTTCCTCAAACCTGTTCATTCTACCAAGTTTACATAGAGCATTCTAGTAACACTTTAAAGGATGAGTTTATTGTCTATATCTTCTGTATCGAGTGGCAAATGTCAGATGCCTGGAATCTTAACACCAGATGCCACAGCATTTGAAGAATTTCTTTTGGTAGTGAACTTTCTTTACAGCAGCCTACAATATGGCCAGGGCAATTGGATTATTTCTGTTTCTCATAGACACCTTATGTTGTTTATTCTTGTCATTTTCTTTTCTTTTTCTTTTTCTTTTTTTGAGATGGAGTTTTGCTCTTGTTGCCCAGGCTGGAGTGCAATGGTGTGATCTCGGCTCATTGCAACCTCCGCCTCCTGGGTTCAAGCAATTCTCATGCCCCCCGAGTAGCTGGGATTAGAGGTGCCCGCCACCACGCCCGGCTAATTTTGTATTTTTAGTAGAGACGGGGTTTCGCCACATTGGCCAGGCTGGTCTCGAACTCCTGACCTCAGGTGATCCACCTACCTCGGCCTCCCAAAGTGCTGGCATTACAGGCGTGAACCACCATGTCCGGCCTTATTCTTGTCATTTTCTATAGACTACTTGCATTCCTTGAATATTGCAGGAGAGGTTATTGTGAGAGATACAAAGAAAATACGATGACCAGTTTTCGTGTTCTTCTTTTGGCCATGCGTTCACTCACGAATACCACTCTCATGTAGCTGATCGCTGTCCTCGGTTTAGAGATGACAGAGGGCAAAAAGACAAGTGAGACCTGATGTTCTAAGAAGTAGTTCCTGCAATTTTTTAAAAAAATTTAAACATTTTTGGGGGAAAAAACTCTGCATTAGCTAGCTTTCTGTTAATGAATCCTCCTCTCTTTCCTTTGTGGAACCAAGCGTCTTTTCTGTGGTATTAAGCTAAGATGGCCCCCCGCACAGTAGACTCACTGTAAGTACTTGCAGTGTGAATCAATGAACAGGCCTGGAGAGCGTGCGGGAAAAAGCAGCCAAACTCATGGTCAAATCTTCTAGATTAAGAGCACTTGTATCCAGGCCATGACAGAAGCCTTAAAGAAGACTTAGCAGCTGTGTAGCCCAAGCCCGCTGAAGTGTTCACACAGCTGAGCACAGTCTTCTCTGGGTCTCTCAGGTAATAGACCAGCGGATAAAAGACAGTTTGCTCTGGTTCTCTGTCAGGCTTGTTGCTGTCACCTTGCAGAGCAGATGCTTCTCCCAGGTGCTTAATCCATATGCATGTCAAAACACAAAATTGCCCCCATGCTCCCTTACAATTGACAAGTTAAATAACATGGAAGTATTTGGAATAGAGTTGTTTTAGGCTGATATTTTTGGTGGTTCTAGGCTCAATACCAAAACGTAATCATGACTACTTCTACCCTCAATGGACTGTAAGGGATGTCATTGAGAGAACAGGCTGGCCCTGTTTCTCCATTCTGGTCACTGTGCCCTGGCCTGCAGGCTAAAGAAAACACTCAATGTCCCCGTCATTCCCCCCACATTCTCCCTATCTCCCTAGTGACAGCAATGCCACTGTTTCTAAGTGGTATCATTGCCTGAAACAGACCCTTAAAAAAGAATAAAGATCATTGTCTCCAGAGTTATACCTAACTTCCCCTTGGTAAGGCTGTTTGCATCCAAATGCACAGACATTTTAAGTATAAAATCGTAAGAATGAAATCAGTCAATGGGATGAGGTGAAGAGCTGAGTATCAACATATAACTGAAATCCTCGTTAAACATGTTTCCTTATTGTCTCTTATTTCGTACCCTGAGGTGATGCACACACCTTTACACACTTACACATATGTCCACACACATGTACAAACCTTTACACACACACCTTCACAGGCGTGTATACACACATGTCCACACACATGCACACACCCTTCCATGCACAAATACACACATGTCCACACAACACATGCACACACTCTTACACACACATACACACATGTGCACACCCTTATACACATACCCTCTTTCAATTGGCTGAGGACACCCACCGAATGCTATGGATCCTGGGACTAACCAATGCTCTGGGAAGACATCCCATTCATTCAGTCATTCATTCGAAAGTATTGACTGAACATCTGTTGTGTGTCAGATACTGCAGGTGCTGGGCGATACATCAGAGAAACAATGCTCTTACTCCTGTCAAATTTCTATTTTGTGGTAGAGACCTTCATGTCTTGACCTCACTTATAAATAGGGCCTAATGAAAGGCCCGTCGTAGAATGGGTGATCAATAATCAGTATCTTTTTTTCATCCTCTCTTTACCTAGATTTTAATTTTCTAAAGGATACCTATGTATTTTAGTTGGTTTGAATGAATACCCAAAGCTTTTTTTAACAGTTTGTTGAGATCTCTCGGTGAATTAATAAATATATTTAAAGGGTCTACTCACTGCTTTTACTAACTGGGAAGTACCAGGATAATTGATGCACTTAAAACAGCCTGATTTTAAAAAATATAATATGCATTTGTTATTTCTCTGCCATGATCATTAGTTACATTGAACTCCCATTAGATTCTTCTTCATTGTGGAACTATTAATAGGCACATGAATTTAGTAAGTTTTTCTTCAAACACTTAAATTCATTAGGAGGGAGTAGAAAGAGTGCATTTTCAGGGCCCACTCCTAGTATTTTGGATGGTCTCAGGATCCTCTCTGTAAATGACTCATTCATTAAATTGCAAATAGAGATTGGGCAGGAACAAGAGTATTTTCTATGGTCATATTTAGAGCAAAGCTGGAAAAATATCTAAACCATGGGAAACACAATAGAATCTTTCAATAAAAATCTATTTAAAGAACACACATTCAACAGGTGAACAAATACTGGTTTGCCTGCCCGGTACTTTTCTTTCATTTTTACAGCCTTTCTCCTTCGCAAACTATCTCTCCTGGTTGTTAGTGTGCTTTGAAAGAAAATACTGGGACAGCAGTCACATAACATGTTTTGCCAGTTAACCGCTTCTGTTCCAAACTAGGTATCTAGGGTTTTGTATGTGAGTGGATATATGTGTGTGTATCTGTGTGCACGCAGGTGGGTGTGTGTTCATGTGTGAGGATGTGTAAGGGTGTGTGTGTATGTGTACGAGTGTGGGGACATGTGTGCATAAGTGTGTGAGGGTATGTGTATAAGGGTGTGTGCATGTGTATATGTGTGTGTAAGAGTGTGTGCATGTGTTGTGTGGACATGTATTTGTGCATGAAAGGGTGTGTGCATGTGTGTGGACATGTGTGTATATATGCCTGTGAAGGTGTGTGTAAAGGTTTGTACGTGTGTGTGGACATATGTGTATGTGTGCAAGGGTGTGTGCATATGTGTGTGGACATGTGTGTATATGGGCATGCAAGGGTGTTTGTGTAACTGTGTGTGCATGTGTGTGAGTTGACACGTGCATATGTGCATGTGAGGATGTGTAATGGGTGTGTGGACATGTGTGTATGTGCGTGTGAGGGTGTAAGGGTTAAGGGTGTGTGCATGTGTGTGTGGCCATGTGTGTATACGTGCATGTGAGCATGTGTGTGTAAGGGTGTGGCCATGGGTATATATGTACATGTGAGGGTATGTGTGTAAGGGTGTGCATATGTGTGAGGACATGCGTGTATATGTGTGTGTGAGGGTAACAGTGTGTGCATGTGTTGTGTGGACATGTATTTGTGCATGGGAGGATGTGTGAATGTGTGTGGACGTGTGTGTGTGAGAAAAAGAGAGAGGAGAGAAAGAATATAGCTACTCATAGTTTCTTGGAAAATATATTAACCTCTTTTCTCTTTATTCTGATGTGAATTCCGTGCTTCAGCACCCATAAGCCTCTCCAAATTCATTTCGACTGGCTACTCTCTACTTTAGAGAAAGCCTCTTCACCATTCTACACCTTTTTCCTTCTACAAAAGAGAAGGTGGGTCCCCTGCGGCGGCCCTCGGAGAGCAGCAGCCACGGCCCTGCACTACCCCATGGCTGTGGGCCTCAACAGGGGCCACAAGGTGACCAAGAACATGAGGAAACCGAGGCCCAGCCAAGGCTGTGGGCGCCTCAGCAAACACCAAAATCGCGCAAGACGTGCCCCGAGAGGTGTGTGGCTTTGTCCCATAGAGCGGTGTGCTGTGGAGTTACTCAAGCTCTGCCAGGACAAACAGGCCCTCAAATTCGTCAAGAAAAGGGCAGGGGCACACTCCCCACCAAGAGAAAGTGAGAGAGCCTGCGCGATGTCCCGGCCGCGCCCTGAGGGAAGCAGCTGCCAGGGACTGAGCACCTGTCCCCTCTGCATAAGAAGACCTTTACAGAAAAAAAAAAAAAAAAAAAAAAAAAAAAAGATGGGAAGAGTAGTTTGTTGGAAAACCTTCATGGCCCACCCAGCTGTAAGATGATGCTATTCTTTTTATAAGTGTCTCAGGGGAGACGTCTCCTCCGATTCTCTGCATCCCTTCCCTAAGACACTGACATGCTCATTAGCAACAGTGGCTTTGCTGATGCCTGAACCCACGAGGGCATGGGTGACCGATGACATAAAACTCCATCTAGAAACCTGAGATTCAATATGATATGGAGTTCAGAATTTGTGTTCTTCTGAATGTGTTTCTCCATTGACATGTTTTCTATTCGAAAGTTAGAGAAAACTAGTCAGTGGAGTTAGAAGCACTGGAAAAGAAAATACATTTGTAAATTATTTCATAAAAACTTGGGAACGGAAATTAGCCAGTGAAAACAGTTAAAAACTCCTAGAAGAATCTACCTGAGAAAATATGAAATGTCTTCAGAGAAATCAAGCAACTGTACCATTTAAAAACAGATGGTCTGAAAATTATAAAACCTTGAAATAATATACTAGCTGAGGTTTATTGTCAAATTAGTTTGTTAAATAATACAACAGCTTTTTTTGACAGATCAAGGGCATGACAATAGATTATAATCACTACAGTTAGTAATTGTGATTTAATTATGAACCACCTAAATATAGGTAATAATAGAGTGCTGATAAAAATGTGTTAAGTAGGTCTTTAACATGATCATCTCATGACTTCCTTAAACCTCACATACGTATTTTTTTCTTAGACTTCTTTACTTTTTCTTTATTTTTAAGCCAGCACAGTAACTATCATTAATGTCCACTGCTGACTTTCAAAAGTACATAACTGGAATTTTAAACTAACTGCCTATTTCGCTTAAGTATATAACTCAGAGCTTTGTTAAGACAGGAAACTCTTATGTATAATCGGTTCTCTTCACAACACCCACTCCCAGCCCCTACCTCACCCTCCTGCTAAGTGATTTGCTTTTATACCCAGCTGTAGCACCCAGAGCCCAAATTCCTGTTTCAGCTATGATAAAACCTATTAACCATCAGGGACCTACTGAGCCACTTGCAAGTAGAAAAATCTATTAACTCCAGTACACTCACAATTCCTGCTGGCTGTGATCAACTCAGTCCTTGGACCTCCCTACTTGCTTCTCCCTACTTCCAGAGTTATACTCTGGTTTTAGCCATGACCATAGCTCTCCCGGGTAGCCATAACACAGTCCTAGATTATTTCTCCATTTCCACACTTGCACACTTGCCTCTAGAGTCTTTTCTACCACAGCAATCGGAGTGATCCTGTTAAAATATAAATTAGGCACACGCTTGTAGTCCTAGTTACTTGGGAGTCTGAGCCGGGGAGAATAGTGAATGACTTAAGCCCAGAAGTTTGAGCCCAGACTGGGCAATATAGCAAAATCTCATCTCTCAAAAAATAAATAAAATAACGTGTAAATTAGCCAAATAATTGATTAATATAGATTTCTCTTATAGATGTATTTAAAATAGTAAATGAAGAATAAGTGATAGAATGCAAAATACTGTTTTGAAAGGATCATCGGTAAGCTATTATTACTACAAAAATGAAACACGACCTGCATGACTGTTCCTTCTGATGGATGTGCACCACCTGCACCTGTGAAGGAGTCTTGTCCCTCAAAATAAATCCTGCATCTCAGCAAGCCACTAAATCTAATGACCAATTTATAGGAAACAGAGGGACGTCTTAAATGAAACCACAGGCATCCAATTAGCAATTGCAGACTGTGAAGAACTCCAGAGGGTAAACAACCCAGTTCCCTTAACAACAATAAAAACAAATGCCAGAAAAAAGAGAGATGTTGGGGATCCTATGGATTAAAAGAGATTTAAGGGATATCAAACAGTCACAGAGTGTAGATTTTATTTTGATCACTATTCAGACATACAAACTGAAAAAAAAAAAAGGTTTACCAAGGAAATATGACCATTGTGTAGAGTAAACATCTAATGGTATTAGGTAAGCATTGTTAATCTTCTACGTGTGAATCAGAGGTGTGATGGTGCATTAGTCCATTCTTGCAGTGCTATAAAGAACTACCTGAGACTGGGTAGTTTACCTAGAAAAAGAGGTTTAATTGACTCACAGTTCTTCAGACTATACAGGAAGCGTGGCTAGGGAGGCCTCAGGAAACTTACAATCATGGCGGAAGGGGAAGGAGGAGTAGGCATATCTTACGTGGCTGGAGAAGGAGGAAGAGAGAGTAGTGGGAGGCGCTACACATTTTTAAACAACTGGATCTCATGAAGACTCACTCATTATCGCAAGAACAGCAAGGGGGAAATCCACCCCCATGGTCCAATCACCTCTCACCAGCCTCCTTTTCCAACACTGGGGATTACAATTTGACATGAACTTTGGGCAGGGACACAAATCCAAACCATATCAGATAGTAAAGAATTAACAATTTTATTACTAGAAATAGAAGCCCTGATGTTAGTATTTGTGGATTTTCATGGTGTATACACTCCCTTCATGGTTAATTTCAAGCCACGTTCATGAAGTCATGGATCCCTGAGTGGGAAGAGTGGCATGTGCTGTTTCTCTTTGGCTGAGCAGGTATGAGCTGCTTTAACCCCTACCAGACATGATAATAGTATTACAGTGGTGTTAAACAAAAAAGAAAGAAAGAAAAGAAAAGAATGCCTATCTTCAGAGATCCCTACTGAAATACTTATGGTTGAAATGACATGATGTCGGAAAATTTCTTCAAAATGATTTGGAGTGAGGGTGGGGTAGAGAGTGTAAATGTAACAGTATTGCCCATGAATCAGTAATTTTGAGACTGAATCATAGCTACACTAGAGTATATTATCATTTTTCTCTACTTTGCACATGTTTAAAATTTTGTATGATAAGAAAAATTTTTCAAAGTAAGTACTTTATGTTACTGAAAATTCCTAAGGTGCTCCCTATCTGAGTAGAAGCCAAAGTTTTAAGATGCCTGCAACTGATTCTCTCCCTTCACTTTGCTCCACTCACCCTCCTGCTGTTCCTGCAATGTGCTAGGCCTGCTCTCACCTCAGGGCCTCTGCACTGGCTGCTGTCTGCTCAGAATGCTTTCCCCCAGATAAACCATGAATATCACTTCCTCACTTTCTTCAAGTCGTTGCTCAGATGTCAACTTCCTAATAAGGGCCCCATTTAATGTCCCATTCTGCCCACAGCTCTGGCCCAGAATTCCTGATCCACAGTGCTTATGATTTTCTAACATATTTGACATCTGTGACTGTCAGAGTATTTTTCTTTACTTGATACTTCTGATATATCATCTGCACTAATTACTACATTTAAAGTATAGTTTTGGAAGACTGTGCTGTTGGAAATGCCTTTTAGAATTGATAAAGGTAGTGCACATTGCTTTAGAATCTATTCAAAAGGTCAACATAAGCTTGTTTCTACACTTAAGTGCAGTGGTAGAAAACTTTTAAGAGATTGTACTCTCATAAGTATCTTAAAATTGATAAGTTTCAAGAGGAAAAAGAATTACAGTATGGCCAGTTTACTTCCAAAATAACTTTGCCATTATTTTAATAACTTCACAATTTTTAATGAGGATGCTGGTTCTTTTGAATTGTAGCATACTTTCAGAATGTCTCTCACTCCATTTCCCCATTGTCCTTCAGCAAACACTTACACAACTTAACATGCTGCTGTCCCGACCAGTTCATCTTGACCCCCATAACCCTTAACCATCATCCTTAAATATTCAGGGTAACACGCTGTGAAAACTTCAAGCAATAATAAATTTCCTTACTTTGTGAACTTTCAAGCAAACACTGATGATTCTATGTGAACCCCTCAATGTCATGGCCTAAGCAGAGAATTTGAGAACTCGTTCGATGCCCTTTCATATATGTAGTTAAGGTGCATGGGTGTAAATGCTGTATTAAATTATCCAGTCATTGCATTACTTTACATTTCCACACAGCTTTCATTGCTCTAGCATTTATTTGCTATGACCTATTTCATTGACCCAGGAATAGTAGCTCTGCAGGGTAGAATGTGAAAACCATGGCTGGTTCATTGATTAAATCACAGCTAACTCATCATTGAAGGGCTTGTTTTTATTCTGTTGCACAAGAGTCAGTGGGACTTGGGCTTTGGCATAGATATGGCTAAAAGGAAAGGCTTGGCAAAAAGAATATGAAAGGGTGCTCAACATATATGTCACTAGGGAATTAAAAATTAAAGTAACAATGAAATACCATTAATACCTATTAGAATGGCCAAATTCCAAAACATTGACAACACTGAATGCTGGCAAGAGTGTAGAGCAACAGTAACTCTCATTCATTGTTGGTGGAAATGCAAAATGGTACAGCCACTTTGGAAGAAAATTTGGCAGTTTCTTACAAAAGTAAACATACTCTTACCGTACAGTCAAGACGTTACAATCCTTGGTATAGCACAAATGAGTTGGAAACATGTCCACAGAAATACCTGTGCCCAAATGTTTATAGCAGCTTTGTTAATAATTGCTAAAACTTGGAAGCAACCAAAATGTCTTTTAGTGGGTGAATAGATAAACTGTGGTACCTCCAGACAATGGAATATTATTCAGTGCTAAAATGAAACGAGCTATCAAGCTATGCAAAGACATGGAGGAATCTTAAATGCATGCTAAGTGAAAGAAGCCTATCTGAAAAGGCCACATACTATATGATTCCAACTACTTGACATTCTGGAAAAGGCAAAACTGTGGAGATAGTAAAAAGATTAGTGGTTGCCAAGGGTTAAGGAGGGTGGGAAGGATAAATAGATGAAACACAGGACTTTTGATACCCTAAGGGTGGATATATCTCATTATAAGTTTGTCCAAACCCATAGAATATACAACATCAAGAGTGAACCCTAATGTAAACTATGAATTTCGGGTGATTATGATGTAGCAATGTAGGTTTGTTGATTGTAATAAAAGTGCCACTTAGATGCAGGGTGTTGATAGTGGGGTAGGTTGGGGAGGGGACAAGGATTATATAGAAACTGTACGTTCCACTTAATTTTGCTGTGAACCTAAAACTGCCCAAAAAATTGTTTTCTTTTTTTTTTTTTTTTTTTTTTTTTTTTTGAGACATGTTCTTGCTCTGTCACCCAGGTTGGAGTGCAGTGGTGTGATCACGGCTCACTGCAACCTTGAACTCCTGGGTTCAGGCAATCTTCCCACCCCAGCCAACCGAGTGGCTGGTACTACAAGTGTGTACCACCACTCCTGGTGAATTGTTACTTTTTTTCTTTTTTCTTTTTTTTTTTTGTAGAAACGAGGTACCTAGACTGGTCTCAAACTCCTGGACTCAAGCAGTCTTCCCACCATGACCTCCCAAAGAGATAGGATTACAGGCATGAGCAACTGTGCCCAGCCTTTTTTTTTCTTTTAAGGCCTAATAAAACTGGGAAGAGAGTACCTAAAAGATGCTTTCATGTGACCACTTAAGGTCTAAAATGAAAGACTCCTCCATCATGCTCATGTGTAATCGTACCAGGTTGTTATCTATTGATTTGCAAATAGAAGCATAAATAGATTTTAAAAATGAAAACTAACGCTATATTTTGAAATTTACAGTAGATTCGATTTCATAGTCTTTTCTGTTTCTTGCAAAAGATGCTGGATATGTAGTGATACTCATTTCAAATCATTTCCGAAATATTCTAGTTGCCATAGCAGCCAAAGCTGATGATGACATTTCTATACAAAGCTCTCAGAAATGAGATTTGCTAAGAAAGTCTTTTGAATTGTTCAAGATAGTTGGCTTTTTCATATCTCACCTTCAAAACATTTTTTTTACTTTTAAGTTCTCTACATTTATTCTAGCACTAAAACTGTAGTATTTTTAGAGCTAAGAAATTGTGTGAATCATCTAGGAGGCACACAAGATATGGTCAGCGTATGATAGCAGGAGGGAATAATGGAAACACGGATCTTCCTGGACATTGTGAGGACTGTTAGCAAGCCTAGAAGTGCCAGAGTGAGAAAGGGAAACTTGAAAGTTTTCAGAATTATACTGGCTCCGATTTGTTAGCCCTGTGTCTGCTTAAATATGTATTATTTCCTTGTGATTGATTCTATATTTAAGCCTGTACACAGTAGTGTTAAAATTAAAGTGGGTGAGCAGAGTTCCTCATGTCTACAGAGATTACTGTGCCAGCTCTGGGCTTCCCTGGGGATGCAGTTTTGCAGCCTCTTGTTCTTTAGGTGCTAAATTATGTGATGGCACATGTGTTTCCAGACATACCAGGCGCAGCTCAGTTGACCTTGCTACATGTGTTTTTGTATTTTTTTTCTCTAGAAGCTTATCTTGAGATAGTCAACATATTGTGAAAAACAATAAAAACACTGGACACTGACCTTAGTCCTGGAGATGCCGAAAGAGCGTTGACTCTACTGATATTGCCACTGCCGATTAATGGCCAGCATGGATCTCCTGTGACTTGCGTTGCTCAAGTGTTTGCTTAATGCTTGACATATATAGAATGAATAAGACTTATTTGGGGAGGATTCATTGTGAGATGCTTCTCTGGTATACTATGTAGGCTCCAGAATTTTCATTACAGTTGTATCTTGGTTTGCATTTAGACTAAGCATCTCTATTATCATACCTGAGGGAACAGAAAATTTCTCGAGTTCAATGAAGCAACAGTAGAAGGTGCCATCAGGGAATGTAGCGTCAGAAGGCGTGATTTAGTTGAAATGATGAAGTAGAGAAGGGCTCCCTGAAGTGGTCACATATAAACTGGGACCTGAAGAACTAGTAGATGTCAGTCAGGAAAACCCCAATTTGGATTAAGGCACTTTATTTCAATCTTTCAGACATAATACAAGCTCCAGCAAAGTCTTCACACAGATTACTATTTTGGCTTGGAATACTGGTCTCCTCCTAGCTTCTAATTAATCCTTTCTGCAATTATTTAATATCTGTCTTCCCTGGTAACCTTCAATCAAGGGATTCATATTTTTAAAAACCATCCTGGGTTTTTGTAGTTGGGCATTATTGGTGATTCTTCTTTTGTATCTCACTGGTTGCCGTCCAACTAACTTTTTCTTTGAGGGGAGCAGTGTAAGGTTCTTGTAGCAGATTTAATGGGAAATGAATGAGACTTGGTCTGAAGATCTTCCTGGACCTCTTGAGTTCCCTTTTATAAATGATTTTGGTAGTTTTCTCAATGACTTTTAAAAAAAGTATTAATATATTGATTTGCCATTTTTAGTGAAGCATACCTGTGTTCTGGTATTTCGTTTAGATCTAGTGGTGATTAAACTTTGCAACATACTAGAGGATGCCCAGATCATTAGATGCCTTCAGACCGAATCCAGTGTGGGGACACGCTGCCATTTTGAGGCAGGTTGTTTGATTTTACTTTCTTTGATATGTTTCTTTAGAAATGGATTGAATACTTAGCTCTCAGAATTAGGGTTTTAAAAAATACTGTAACTCCTCTAATCAGCCAGTTATTGAAGACTGGATTAATGGGAGACTTGAGGGTTTATAAAGTCAAGAGCTATCTATGGTTCAGCACTGAAATTGTTTTCATGTAGATCTCATGGCAACCCCAAGCTTTGTTATGTCATTCTACTGAGCATTGGCCAATTGCACTGCTGGGTTTTTACCTGATGCTGCTCCCCTGGTGACGTGGCCTGTCTTATTTGCTTAATAAATTTCTAAATTTCTGAAATGAAATTTGTAGAATCACAGAGTTTATTGTGGATTTGCCCCTCCCCACCCCCCACAGTAATGCTGAAGAATCAAAGCTGCATCCAAGCTTCATAAAAGACAGACAATTAATTATATTATTAATTATATCTCATTACAGCAATTCACATCTTCCCCCCACATAGGTGGGGCACTCATCATACCTTCTTCATATTCAGTCTACTCACCTTCACCCGGTTCTGTAATGGTGCTGCTAGCCTTCTGAGGATTTATTCTCATAATGTGTATTTTCTTTCCATCCATTCTTCCATGAATTCATTCCACAAGCATTCATTGAGCCCATTCTATGGGCCAGACATGGACTTAAGTTCTGGGGATACAGCAGTCTATTGCATGCACAAAAGTCACTTTCTGTATGGAGTTCACACTGGAAAGGCATGAGGCAATGGATGAGACAAATAAATAAAATATAGTTAGGGGTCGACAGGGACATGAACAAGACCTAGCAGGTTTGTCTTTGCAGGAGTGTTTTAGGTGTGAAAAGTTTCCTCTTTAATATTAAGGAAGAGTCAGTTTGATAAAGGAGCTGCTCAAATTGTGACTTAAAAAAAAAACCCCAGCTAATTCATACAAATTCAGTTGGACTTGATGACTATTTATTTTTAATTCAGGAAGCTAGGAATGAATTTGTGTCTCCTGCCTGCTACCTTACCGCATGGCAGATTTCATCATTCCAGTAATTATGGAAAATATCTCAAATCAGACGGTGCTTGCAGGCACCTGCAGCCAGGCTGAGTCCCGCACAGCAGTGTCTGAAAGAACAACTTCATTTCCATGCAGGCCACAGACTGGAACGTAGTTAGTGCCGGGCACAGTTAAAGTACAACAGTTGCTCTGTTGGTTGCTGTGGTGACGGCCTCAAACTGTTAGCACTCAAGGGATGAACGTCTCCCGTCCATCTGGACAAAGGAGAAATGACTTGACGCTTAGGGTATTGGACTCCAGATGTGTTTTAAAATGGCAGTTCCCACAGGAAAATGTCTATTCCAATGCCATTGGACAGGTTGATTTTATTTCTTATTTTTTACTTAAAATTCTTTTATGTCACTTGAGCGCCTAATCACTATTTCCAGTAGCCACCTGTCAGTGTGCAGCCTCTTTGAACTTTGCACAACATTTCACATTGAGGGTGACTCTCTTGTTGGTGTTTGGTTCCTAGTCTGCAGTGTTGAAATATGCACTCTTCTTTCTGTTTGCTGCTTCTGGCTGTGTCAGCAGCTACTTATCTTCTGTAGTGTGGTCCTCCGGTATCTTCTCCTATCTTCTCTTTCTGTCTTATGTGCGTCCCTTCTTCCTTCTCTTCCTCCTCCTCCCTCTCCTGCTCTTCCTCTCCTGGTTTCCTCTTTTATTACCTGACCAGATCTCCTGTCTGTACAGATCATTCCCAAATCCATACTGCCAGGCCAGACTTCTCCTTTAAGTTGCAAATTCTCAGAATCCTCTCAAGATACTCCGTGGACACTTTAAAGTCAACGTGTTCAAAATTCTTCCTCCAATTTTGTGACTAACACTGATCTCTGATTCATCACCCAGAATCAAGCCTTTGAGGCCTTCTTCAGTCCTATCCTCTCCTAGGCAGTTTATACCCAACCATTGGTTGAGTCTTGTACTCAACACTCACATCTACCATATCCTCTCTTTTGTCACTGAGACCACATGGTCAGGCTGACACTGCTTGACACTTGGACTATCACAATAGTCGCTCACCTCTAATCCATTTAATTTTAGATGCTATTTGCCAGAATAATCTCTAGAAAGAAAGCTCCAACAACAGCCCTTTCTAATTCGAAGAAAATCTCTGCCCCTAAATATGGCATTCAAGGCCCTTTCTTTGCTCTCACACATCCCAGTTCTCCCATGCCTTTAAGACACGGCCCGCATTTTCTTACCGACTCGTCTCTTGGGACATTTCCCCTTTGCTTTGAAGGCTCTTACCCTCAGCCTCCATTACTAATAGCTGTATATTTGTAAACATCTATTTTTAATAAAACATAAAAATTAAATTATGAAAATAACTTCACAGAAAGGTTGGAAGAAAATAGAAAAATAGTAAGAAGGAACTAAAATTCTTACATAATCTCATCACTCAGGGGAACTGTTATTTCACCTCCGTTTATTTTTGCTGATTTATAGTCACACATTGCTGAAAACCAGAATATGTTCTGAGAAGTGCACCTATAGGCGATTTCTCTTCTCTCCCCACTATTTGTTTCTTTAGTTGACTAACACCATAGCGTGTACGTACACAAACCTAGATGGTGTAGCCTCCTGCACACCTGGACTATATGGTGTAACCTGCTCCTAGCCTACAAACCTGTAAGCATATTGCTCTCTTGATTATGGTAGGCAATTGGAACACCATGGTAAGTATTTGTGTATCCAAACATAGCAAATGTACAGTAAAAAGATGGTATAGAAGAGGAAAAAATGTGGTACACCCATATAGGGCGCTTACCACGAATGGAGCTTGCAGGCCTGGGAGTTGCTCTGGGTGAGTCAGTGAGTGAGTAGTGAGTGAATGTGAAGGTCTAGGACATTACTGTACCCTACGGTAGACTCTATAAACCCTTGCACTTAGGCCATACTACATTTATTTTTTAAATTTCCTTTTCTTCAATAATAAATTAGCCTTAGCTTACTGTAGCTTTTGACTTTTACATTTTAAAAATTATTTTATTTTATTTTTTAGTTTAAGTTCTGGGATACATGTGCAGAACGTGCAGGTTTGTTACATAGGTATACATGTGCCATGGCGGTTTGCTGCACCTATCAACCCACTGTCTAGGTCTTAAGCCCCACATGCATTAGGTATTTGTCTTAATGCTCTCCCTCCCCTTGCCTCCAACCCCCGACAGGCCCCAGTGTGTGATGTTCCCCTCCCTTTGCCCATGTGTTTTCATTGTTCAATTCCTACCTATGAGTGAGAACATGTGGTGTTTGGTTTTCTGTTCCTGTGTTAGTTTGCTGAGAATGATGGTTTCCAGCTTCATCCATGTCCCAGCAAAGGACATGAACTCATCCTTTTTTATGGCTGCATAGTATTCCATGGTGTGTATGTGCCACATTTTCTATATCCGGTCTATCATTGATGGGCATTTGGGTTAGTTCCAAGTGTTTGCTATGGTAAATAGTGCTGCAATAAACATACGTGTGCATGTGTCTTTATAGTAGAACGCTTTATAATCCTCTAGGTATATATCCAGCAATGGGATTGCTGGGTCAAATGATATTTCTGATTCTAGATCCTTGAGGAATCACCACACTGTCTTTCACAATGGTTGAACTAATTTACACTCCCACCAACAGTGTAAACGCATTCCTATTTCTCACAGCCTTGCCAGCATCTGTTGTTTCCAGACTTTTTCATGATCGCCATTCTAACTGGCGTGAGATGGTATCTTATTGTGGTTTTGATGTGCATTTCTCTAATGACCAATGATGATGAGCATTTTTAAATTTTTTAACTTTTTTGACTCTTCTTTACAAAAATATTTTCTTTTTTATGTTCTTATTCTATAAGCCTTTTTGTGCTTTAATTTTTTTTTACTTTAAAAACTTTTTTTTTAATTAAAAACTAAGACACAAATGCAGCCTTAGCCTCAGCCTACACAGGGTCCAGATCATCCATATCACTGTTCCCACCTCTACATCTTGTCCCACTGGAAGGTCTTCAGAGGCAGTAATATGCATGGAGCTGTCATCTCCTATGACAACAATGCCTTCTTCTGGAATACCCCCGAAGGACCTTCCTGAAGCTGTCTTATAATTAACTTAGTATATACTTCTACTTACATAAGTAAAAATACACTCTAAATAAGGATAAAAAGTATAGTATGGTAAATACATAAACCAGTAACATAGTCATTATCGTTATTAAGTGTTATGTACAGTATGTAATTGTATGTGCTACACTTTTATGCAACTAGCAGCTTAGTGTGTTTGTTTACCACAATGAGTAATGCATTGTGCTACAACATTATGACAGCTACAATGATGCTAGGCAACAGGAAATTTTCAGCTCCATTATAATCTCACGAAACCATTGTCATATCTGCAGTCCATCATTGACGGAAATGTTGTTAGGCTTTTCATGACTTTATATGCACCACGTGTGCAAAGTTTTGTAAAGTTGATATATACGGGTTTTGCACCCAGCTCTTTTCACTTCATACTACAGTCTATGAATTTGCTGATGTATTTAATGGTGTTTGAGAACATGAGTGAACATCTGCAGAATATATGAATGCATTGTAATTTATTTGAACTCTTCTGGTTTGTGTTGTAAATAATTTTAAAGAGCTGTACTTTTCCTCTAGAATAATTGTTTCTGTGCTATCTTTTTAAGACTCATGGTTTCCTTCTTCCCTCCCTTTCTTCCTTCTCTTTATTTCCTCTTTATTTTTGGGGGGGAAAAGGAATGTTCATGACAGATTAGGCTGCTTGGCCATAGTAGAGTAAATGGCTGTGCATGGATCTACCCACTGTTAACCTGAGTGCTCACAGTGTTTTCCCAGGAGGTGGTGCTGTGAACAGCCTAAGCTCTGTGTTCTGTACTCTTCTTTTGGATTCATGGGATCCTCTTTTATCCCAACTATTTGTCTGTCTGGTTGACTAAATGACTAAGTACGTGAAAACCGCAACTCCCAATCTCCACTGCTACCAGGGCTCTTCTCCAAAGCCCACTACACTACACAAGCTGCCCTATTGCTTGTTGAGATTGTGTCCCTTTCCCAGGAGTAGTTTATTTCCTAAATGATCCCCTTTGAGTCCTCTCTTTTTATTTTTGGGAATTAGCCTCTGTAGAAGGAATAGTATGGATTAAAGAGGCCGTGACACAGTTTCTGGCTTGTTCGGTGATTGTACTACAGATGGAAAGCTCCTAGTGCTTTGGTTAAAATGTTGTGAATTCTGGCCACGTGTGGTGGCTCACGCCTGTAATCCCAGCACTTTGGGAGGCCGAGGTGGGCAGATCACCTGAGGTCAGGAGTTCGAGATCAGCCTGCCCCATATGGCAAAACCCTGTCTCTACAAAAAAAACAAAAAGCCGGGCGTCATGGCAGGCACCTGTAGTCCCAGCTACTTGGGCGGCTGAGACAGGAGAATCGCTTGAACCCAGGATGCGGAGGTTGCAGTGAGCCAAGATCGCGTCACCGCACTCCAGCCTGGGCGACAAGAGCAAAATTCCATCTCAAAAAAACAAAAAAAAAAAGGTTTGGAATTCTTTGAGCCAGAAAGGGAAAGATAAGGCTTGTCCCTACCTTCACTTCAGTAGGCAGCATTGCCCCATTTTATATTAGTAGTGTGTTTGTACAATATACTGTTTTCCATCCTAGTTGTCATCCTCAATGTAGCTCTAAAAGTTGGTGACCAGTGAAAATTCCTCTAAGGATTTTTAAACCAGAGTATCATCTGCCTTAACTTCTATCTTTTCCTGTGTTTACATATGTATTTTAACTGGCAGTCTTACTTAGGAAATAAAAACCACACATTGACAAGTCCCTACCAATTCTGTGAGACCCGTTTAAAATGGTCTCTTCATGAGGCTGATCCTGATGTCCTCAGGGAACTTGGCACATGGTCTTTCTCCCTTGTGTTCTTATATCACCTGGATTTATTCTGCTCTCAAAATGTATATCCTGCCTGGCTTAGCCTGTGTTTATTTTATCCTCTTTACCAGTCGAAGTTCCTTAAGGACAGGAAAGTGTCTTGTTTCTCTTATCATTTGCCCAGTAGCAATTCTTTAAATCAGGAAAAGAGGTGGGGCACATGGAAACAAAATGGGAGTGTTCACTCTGCAGTAGGCTTTGTGCCTGACATTTTACTGGTGCCATTTTATGCGGCCATTGTATCATGGTTAATTGCATTCATACATACAAATCTTGTAAGTTGTAATGCCATATTAAAAAGTGGAGTTCGTATTTACAGGTGTTTGTAAATGACAAGTTTGAAATTTGTCTCGCCATTTCACAGTTGAGAAAATTGAGATTTGGAGAGTTTATGTAATTTGTCCAAACTTACATGGCTACGGAGTGACAAAACTGATATCCAAACCCATGCAAAGACAGTTTTAAAGTCTTTTAGCTATACTTCCACCTGATCTCCCTGCTTCGTTAATTTATGCTAGAGTGTTCAGTTAATGTGCAGTTGAGAAGATTGTTTATTATTCTAGGTGAGTTCATTCTCTTATTTAATCAAGAAGCAACCTAACTTGAAATGAGAACAGGACACAATTTCCTTTCTACTTAACATAAATAAAAATGAAACAAATGACTTTTATTTCATACTCTGAGACAGTGGTGATGGGAGAGTTATATGGATCACATACAACCATGCTGAGTTTCTAAGTCATTGCTGTATTTTGGTAAGCTTTTGTCAGAAAAGTTATTCATATATTTTAAAAATTCAATCTGTTAGCTAGTAGACTATGTCTGAAGGAAATATGCACATGTTCTTTGGAATGTCACTTAATTTCCAAATCATCTGAATCACACATTTTGGCATTAGCTGCTGCTGGTTTTCCTCCCGATCATCTTGCCTATAGCAGTTCTGTGAGACACTATTACATATGTACTCCATAAATTACAAACTCATTTACAAACACCTATACGTATAAACTCTACTTTCTAATGTGACATTTGAATTTAAAGGGAGATTTGCATGCACATATACCACTAACCAGAACATAAAAATACTGAGATAGAACGTGTAGTATTGCTTTAGCCTTTGCATCAATTCTGATGATCTCTCTCTTAGAGTGATAAGAAAGTTTACAACAGAAGATTCACTCTAAGCTAGAATGAGTGATAGAACCAAGACTTTCCTCTTCCCACATGGGTGCACCAGGTGATGCTGGGGGCCCTGTGGTTCTGCTTGTCCTCACCTCCATCTTTCCTCTTCTCACTCAGGTAGCAGCAGGCAGTCATGCTCTCCCTCCATCTTCCCTCATACCACTTCCTACCTCTCTTCAAGCACCAATTGTTTGAGAGTCTGTGAGGAGACCTCTCATGCGCCCAAGAGATTGAGGTGAGGACGGTTTCTTCAACTTAGGGTCAGTGCTCAGGAACTCATGTGCTTTCTAAATACACCTTGTAGTTGCTTTGTAAATATTTGTTTGGTGAGTGAATCAGGTGTACCTTTTTGTTAAGCATTTATTTAACAACTGTGTTATAGAATTGGAAGTTCCACAAATTCTCATACAAAATTGAATGAGAAAACTTCCTCAAGGTATGTAGAACCTGATTTTTGGTTGGGGGGACACAAGTAGATACATCAGCGGTTACTATAAACTGTGGTGAGCACTATCAGAGAAGCGTGGACATGCTATTCAGGGAACACAAAGGGAAGACCACTAAATCAAGCTTGCGGATCAAGGGGAGTTTCCCAGATGACTGTATAATTGGACTAAATATAAAGAATGAGTGGGCATTTGCTAGATAAAGAAGGTCTGCAGGGCAGAAAGAGGGGAAAATGTGCTTAGGGACCTACAAATAGTTTGAATTGACTGAAGAAGAGAGAGTGTTAGACGCTGAGGCGTGATGGAGAGGCAGGAGCTGGACCACAGAAGGTTTGTGTGCTAAGCATCTCATTGAAGGGCTGACTTGCATTGTCCCAGGTATGGGGGCTGCTCCAAGAAGAGCATTCCTTACTGGAGGCAAAGGTTAGTATCATGACTTACTTTGCATTTTAAGCCTTGTACAACCAAAACAGCAAGAGCAGTAACAAATGGCCTGGGCATTTGCAGAGACTGAATGGGTTTAATCACTGAGCAGGCGAGTTGTTTTGGTTTGGGCTAGATGTCAGAAAATGTGGTCACTGGGAGGGATCCTTGTGATAATTGTGTTCCAGGAAGGCTTAGTTCCTGCTGGAGCAGGTAGGGAACATTTCTGTGGCCAGAATCTGTCATCGAATGTGGAACACAAGAGCTTGAGTTTGAGGAGGAGTCAATGAGGAGGACTTCTGCAAGTCCTCAATTTCTTGACCAGAGGCTTTGGGCAGGGCACAATGAAGACCATTTTCAACTTTCCAGAAATGAATTTATTTCTTTACAGGATTGCAATTGTTAGGCGCCCTCAGTTTGAAAATGGAAGCAGACCTCGTGGCCTCCCTTACTTTTGCTTCCAGACAGATAGCCTTGGGCTCTGCAGCAAAGCAGCTTTTCCCATGTGAGGTGTCTGGGGATCAGAGAGAAGATTCCCTTTACTCACCATGTTGTATAGTAACAGCGCCCCATACGTCAGCACATTTATCAGATTTGGGTGGAAGCTGAAGGACTTGCTGAACAATTCAGACTACTCATGTCCTCCAGAAAGCCTTCTCTGAGGAACAGTAACAGGCACACTTGGTCTCCACACCCACTCAGAGATGAAGGAGCCTGAACTAGATACGTGAGAAAGAACAGAAGCTTTGGAGTAGCACAAACCTGGAGTCGAATCCTGAACCTTCTCATCACAAGCCATGTGATCTCAGGCAACTTGCTTTACCTCACTTAGCCCACGCTTCACATGCGTAAAATAGAGACACCACCAACCTCATGGCTGATGAAACATCAAGTTCTTGGCCACGTGAAACATATGATCTGCCAATGTTCATTTCTTCTGCATCGCCAAAACCTCACAATTTTTGCGTTGTGGAAATTCTCACTATTTGTCATAAGGTTCTATATCAAATAAAATGTTAATCGATTTGCTACAAGGTGTCCCCAACTTTCTAGGACACCTTGAAAGAAAAAGCATCTTCTTTCTGATCCCCACGTAGTCCAGATGGGAAAACTACTTTGCTGGAGAGCCCAAGGTTATCTTTCAGTGAGCAAAAGTAAAGGAAGTTATAATGTATACCTCCATTTTCAATAATTTTTCCAGTGTCATATTTTTTTTTCATTAGAAAATATGGCGACCACATTTGCCCAAGCCTGACAGTTATTTGCTTTAGAAAAGGGCAAGATCTTGATTCCTCATAATATATATGATATTTACTTAGAAGTCCCTCTGTCGTGTGTGTGTGTGTATGTGAATGTGTGTGAATGTGTGTGTGCGAAGTAGGTATCGGATAACCAGAGAGGTCTTCCTTTGCCTAAGACCATTACATGAGGCAGGACAGCTTATGGGTTACAAAAAAGTAAAACCAGGAAAAGCAGAGCCAGGGCGTGTTAGTCTGTTCTCACAATGCTAATGAAGACATACCCGAGGGTGGGTAATTTATAAAGGAAAGAGGCTTAATTGACTCACAGTTCCACATGCCTGGGGAGGCCTCACAATCGTGGCAGAAGGCAAAGGAGGAGTAAAGTCATGTCTTAAATGACAGCAGGCAAGAGAGAGCTTGTGCAGGGGAACTCTGCTTTATAAAACCATCGTATCTCGTGAGACTCATTCACTATCACAGGAACAGCACAGGAAAGACTCACCCCCATGATTCCGTTACCTCCCACTGGGTCCCTCCTACAACACATGGGAATTATGGGAGCTACAATTCAAGACGAGATTTGGGTGAAGACACAGCCAAACCATATCAAAGGGATTTAAATGTCATAAACTCTACTGATGACCTCATTGCCACTTGTCAATTATGCTCTCAGAAATGGTTTCTACTTTTACTGAAATTCATTATGTTAAAGGGCAGAGACTCTACCTTGGGAGCTGGGATCCCTGACACATCATGACTTTTCTCAGCATTGATCCGTTTAGAATAATTTTGTGATGTCTATATTTGTCAGTGTCCATGGGCTTTTTAAATATTGCAGCCTGTTGTACTTTGAGCTTTAAGGACCGATTATTTCATTATGACATACAGAAATCTATATTATGCAGGCTTTCACAAAAGTAAGTTCAGACAGAGTCTTTGCAGGGATTTGACCCTGAAATCTAGATGTCCCTTATTGATGGTAGTATGTGGTGTAGGCCACCGGATAGAATAAGAGGGCATGTTTTATTCCCACAAGTGGCATGTTTATGGGACTGTGAAGTCACTTTAATGGTATTCCTCTTCCTTGAGCAATGTGGCATAACCAGAGACTTCTGGAAAATTACTATAGTTGGGCTGGCAGCAGCAAGCCACAGGGTGCTGGCACTTGTTCAGAAAGCCCAAAAGACCTGAGAGAAAAACCCTAGTATGGGACAGATGGAAAGGAGAAGGAGGAGTTCAAGGTTGAATCAGACTGATTCCTGGTGAGGTAGGTTGGATCTATTCTCTTTGTTATGGAACAGGCAGATAGTTTGTGCAGTCAGGCTTGTTGATGGGATGACACCGCCGTTCACTTCTCTTCCGCCATCCCCACTTTTTTTTTTTAAGGTGGGAATTCTTAGCAGTGTTTCTGAATTAGGTTTAGATGGAAGGAATGGAAGTGGCATGTATATGTAAGAATAAGAAAGAATCTCTCATGCCTTTATCAGAGCTGACGAAGGGAGTCAGTACGTAGGATGTCATATGTAGTAGTATTCTAGTCTCAGGTTTATCACGAAGAAGCAGTGTAACATTGTCCAAGTCACTTAGTTCTCTTATCACCAGCAATGTGGTCCCTATAGGCTCTTTCCACTCAATGCTTCTGTGACTTCTGGTGTAGCAGAACATTACAGAATCGGTGAAGTTTTATTGAAAGCGATGGAGGTGACTTGGGCTAAAGGCTGAGAGAATGGAAGTGACTTAAAGAAGATCCCTTGAAAGAATGATTCCCTTGTAGATAATGCAGCAAGAAGTTGGCAGAAGTTAAAAGGTGTTGAATTCAAAAGGATCTGATCAATACACACAGGGACTGTGACTATGTTCACGGCTCTCATTTTGAGGTTATTATGAGCACTCATGATGGACTTTCACAAATATGGGATGTGATTGATCACAATTGATCATTGTTATGCTTATAACCCTGCACCTTCAAAACTAGGTGTATACACTTGTGGGTAAGAAGTGGGGAAAAGGTGGGGCATGTAACCTGAGGACTATGTTCCACAGAGGGCACTCTCAACTATTGTACAAAAATCAGGAGTCCGGCCCTGCTGGGAGAGACCAACCAAGACAAATGAGGAGCTTCGTTGTGAACATTTCTTATTTGAAAACAGTTCTAATATACTCTTCAAAAGCACTGACTCTGGATCTTGACTTCTTGGGTTTGAAACCTGGCTTTGCTACTATTAGCATGTCACCATAGAGAAGCTACTTAACTTCTCTGTAACTCAGTTTCCTCAAATGTAAAATCGAGACCTTAATAATTCCACTTTAAAAGGTTATTGTGAGAATTAAATGAGTAAGTGTAAAATATCTAAGACAGACTCTCGTTTCCAAGAAGATGGAGTAGGCATAGCTTTCCCTATTAGATCCTCTAATTATAATTAAAAACTCTATGTATTGCATAAAACAAATGTAAGAAGGCCATGAAAGGAGAAGAGAAGAAGGCAGATTAGCTAGGGACTCAGGACATGAGGAATAACATGCTAATGAGTTCCCTGTGTTTTTTTCCACTCATATCCCAGATTTGGAGTAGTAGAAACCAACAACCCAGCAATGCCACTGGGCACAGACAAGACAAGTCCCCAGCAAAAGCCTGGTCTCTCTAGTCAAAGCCCTGGAAAAAGGGCAGCATAGAAAGACAGAAACTTTTAGATAATAACCACTTTACTCCATCCAAACACCACAGAAAAAACTGTAGCATCACTCCCACCCATATCAGCAAAGGCTGAGTGGGGAGGCTAGACTTCTACCTTCACAATCTATAATGGGGTTCCTCAGCACTCTCACTAGGGTGATGTCAGAGAGGCCAAGTAGGGAGCTGGGACTTTTGTTCCTGTCGCTGGTATTGAGACTCCCTTCACTTTCCACCACAATGTCAGTAGAGACCATGTGGATAGCTGGACTTGAACCTCCACCTGACAGTAGCAAGGTGCCCCATTCTCTCCCTCCTGGGGTGTTGTCAGAGAAAAGTCAGAACTTTCACCATTGTTCCTGGGGTGTTACTTAGTGGAGAGTCAGGACTTTATTGCCCAGGTTAAGGAGGATATCACCACTGTGGTATCACTGGACACCAGGTAGGGAACCAGAACAACCACCCCTGCCAAACACTTCCCCCACCCCAGGTGACATTGGAGGCCATGTTGCAAAACTAGACTTCTACCTCCAACTGGTAGTCATGGGGTGGTTCCTCTTCTCTTCCCTGCCAAAGGAGTATTAGAAAAGCCAACTAATACATAAGATTTAAATAAGTTTCAAAGTTTCATAACATATGACCAAAAAAGTCTGGGTTTCAACTGAAAATCACTTATATGAGGACAAGAAAAATCTCAAAAAGAATGAGAAAAGACCATCAATAGATGCCAACACCAAGATAACAAAGATGCTAAAATTATCTGACAAAGATTTTAAAGCAGTCGTGAAAAAAATGATTCAATATGCAATGCAAACACACTTGAAACAAATGAGAAAATAGAGAAAATAGAAAGACTCAGTAAAGAAATTCGAAGTCTTATCAAAGAAATGTAAGATACAAAAAAGAACCAAATATAAGTCTAAGAACTAAAAAATACAATAACAAAAGGAAAAGCTCAGTGGATTGGCTCATCAGTGGAATGAAGAAGGCACAGGAAAGAATCAGTGAACTGGAAGGTAGAACGATAGAAGTTATCCAATCTGAAAAATAGGAAATTAAATTTCCTAAATTTATTAAATAAATTAAATAAGTAGACTAAAATTAAATAAGTAGACTCAGGGATCTGTGGGACTACAATTAAAGATCTAACATTTATGTCATTAGAGTCCTGTAAGGAGGAAAAGAAAGAGGTTGGATAGAAAAACACTCAAAGAAATAATGAGTGAAAAATTCACGAATCTGGCAAAAGACTTAAACTTACAGATTCAAGAAGCTGAGTGAACTTCCCACAGAAGAAACCCAAAGAAATTGAGGTCAAACACACCATAATTAAACTTATGAATATTAAAGAAAAAATTTTAAAAACTTTCATTAATAAGTGACATCTTACCTCCTGGGGGAAATATTAGATTTTTCATCAGAAACTTTGGGAGCCAGAAGGAAATGACACATTTTTTAAGTGTTAAAAGAAAAGAATTGACAAGTCAGAACACTATATCCAGCAATAATATTATTCAGGAATGAAGAAGGAATCAAGACATTCTCAAATGGAGGAAAACTAATAGAATATACTGCCAGCAGACCTGCTGTGAGAGAATGGCTGAATGAAATTCTGCAAACAGAAAGGAAGGGATAGAAGACAGAACCCTGGAACATGAAAAAGGAGCAAATATTATGGTAAGTGAAAGTGTGGTTAAATACAATAACTTTTCCTTCTCCTCTTGAGTTTTTTACTTATGTTTGACAGTTGAAGCAAAAACTACAGCACTGTCTGATGTGGCTCTAAATGTACATAAAGGACATATTTAAGACAGCTTTTTATAAAAAGGACAGGATAAAAAGACATAAAGGGAGGTAAGATTTCTGTACTTCACTCAAACTGGTAAAATGATGACACTAGTAGATTGTCATAAATTATGTATATATAATGTAAAAACTAAAGCAAAAGTATTACTTCTATAAGGAACTGACTTCAAATATAATGATAAGCAGATAGAAGGTGAATGATGGAAAATGAAATTTTATATACATATTAGTTAAAGGAAACAAAAGTGTTGTTTAGAAAGCTAAAGAGGAAAAAGCTCATGATCATATCAATCTATACAAAAGAGGCATGTGACAAAATTTAATACCCATTTATGATAAAAACTCTCAAGAAACTAGGAATAGAAGTAAACTTCTTCAACTTAATAAAGAACATTTACAGAAACCCTACAGCTAACATGATGATTAATGGTGAAAGACTGAATGCTTTCCCCCTAATTTTGGGAACAAGGCAACTATGTCTATCCTTACCACTCTTATTCAACAGAGTGCTAGAGGTTTTAGCCAGTGCAATAAGGTAAGAAAAAGAAAGGACATTTAGATCAGAAAGGAAGAGATCCTTATTTGCAGATGACGTGACTGTCTACGTAGAAAATTCCAAGAAATATACATAAAAACTCTTAGAACTAAAGAATGAGTCCAGCAAGGTTACAGAACACAAGATACACATCCAAAAATCAATTTTGTTTCTATATTATAGTAATGAATGTGAAGACACCAAAATTAAAGATACATACCACTTACAATTGTCTTTTTTAGCAATATGGATGCAGCTGGAGGTCATTATCCTAAGCAAATTAATACAGGCACAGAAAACGAAATACTGCATATTCTCCCTTGTAAGTGGGAGCTAAACATTGTGTATGCTTGGACATAAAGATGGGGATGATAGACACTGGGCAATGAGGACTCCTAGGGAAGGAGGATGGGAGAGAGACAAGGGTTGAAAACCTACTTATAGGGTACTGTGCTCACTACTCGTGTGACAGGATCATTTGTATACCAAACCTCAGCACACATAATTTATTGGTGTAACAAACCTGCACATGTACTCCTTGAGGGAAAACAAAAGAAAATATGAGTATAGCTATTGACTCTCACAAACCTTAACTACTAACAGACCAGTTATTTTACTGATAACATGAGTAGTTGAATGTTTAACTAAATATATGGATATTTAACTCGATATATAAATCTATGGAGAGACATGCCATGTTCGTGGATTGGTTGAGAACATAGTAATGATGTCAGTTCTCTCCAAGCTGACATGTAAGTTGAATGCAATTCATAACATAAATAGTTGATTAAAGTGTATTTTGTGTATATAAATACATATGATATTCTTATAATAAAGTAAGCTAGAGAAAAGAAAATGTTACTAAGAAAATCTTAAGAAAAAGTACATTTACAGTGCCATGCTGTATATATCAATGCCTTAAGTTTATGTTGTCTGCTTACAAGATGAATTGCCTGTTTGAAATGGTGGGCAACTGCAGCTGCAGGCCTCAATCTATGGTACATATCAACCAACTCACGTGACTTTTCTCTGCTTCTTGGGAGCACTTCTGACACCACTAGTGATATTTCATATGGGTCCCATGGTGTTATTCAGGGTTTCCAGTTTGCACTAAACATGATGAAAAATACACAAGAACCAGAAAATATCACTTTTTGCTGTGATAGGCAATTTGCTGGAGAGACGAACTGCCTTGTGGGGATAAATAGCGTTTTAAATGGATACAACACTTGAGCTCACCACAATAGCAACAGAAGGTGGCTGCAAAATTATCACAGCGGTACAGTGTGGAGTACAGTTAATTTTATGCAATTATAATTTAATACTGCATCTTTAAGTTTGTTTACATTTCTTTTGACTGAAAATGGTGCCACGTACCATCTGTAAGTGTTTGTGTGGGCAAATTTTGATAAATTTTAACTTTTTATAATAGACTTGTGTATATTTTGTGGTAGTAAGTGATAAAATAGACTAGTATCTACATATATTTCATGCATTTATGACATACCTAACTTTTTCTTAATTGTTTTTGATATTTCTAGACTACGTGGTTCATCTGTGAGCTTTCAAATTGTCACAAATCTCTAACAAACTTTGTAGTATATTTATTGAAAAAATCCGCATATGAATGGACCTGAATAGTTAAAACCCTTGTGTTTCAAGAGTCATCTGTAGTTTGGCAGTTTCTTAGAAAAGTAAACTTGCAACTATCATTTTGTCCTCACAGCATTTGCACTCCTAGGCATTTATCCCAGAGAACTGAAGACATATATCTACAAAAAATCTTGCACACATGCCAGGTGCAGTGGCTCATGCCTGTAATCTCTCCTAGCACTTTGGGAAGCTGAGGCAGGAAGATTCCTTGAGCCCAGGAGTTCGAGACCAGCCTGGGCAACATAGTGAAATCCTGTCTCTATCAAAAAAAAAGAAAGAAAAGAAAAATAGCCAAGCATGGTGATGTACACCTGTAGTCCTAGCTACTCAGGAGGCTGAGACAGGAGGATTGCTGTAGCATGGGAGGTCCAGGCTGCAGTGAGCTGTGATCGCACCACCGCACTCCAGTCTAGGTGACAGAGCAAGACCCTATCTCAAGAAACAAAAACCAAAAACTTGTACACAAATGTGTGGCAGCTTTAATGGCAGTAGTTTTGTGTTCATTTGCTAGAACTACTTAAAGTACAGCAGACTGGGTGGCTTAATTAGCAGAAAATTTATTGCCCCACAGTTTTGCAGACTAGAAACCTGAGATTGAGGTATCAGCAGGCCCTGAAGAAGAATGTGTTCCATGCCGCTCTTCTGGCTTCTGGAAAGATTCCAGCAATCACTGGCATTCCTTGGCTTGTAGGTGCATCACCATGATCTTTGCCTTTATTTTCAGATGACATTATCCCTGTGTGCCCACCTATGTCCAAATGTACCCTTTTTATATGTAAGCCAGTCATATTGGATTAGAGGCCCACCTGACTACAGTATGACTTCATCTCAACTAATGATAGAAGCAACAACTCTATTTCCAAGTAAGATCATGTTCTGAGGTGATCTCTCAGAGAAACTGGGAATCAGAACTTCACCATGTAAATTCTTGGTGCACAACTTAACCCACAACAAACCCCAAACTGGAAGGAATTCAGATATTCTTCCATGGGGGATTGGTTAACCACATTGTGGTAACTCCATCCCATAGAATACCACTCAGCCATAAAAAGGGATAAACTGTTGATACACACAGCAACCTGGGTGAATCTCTAGAAAATTGGGCTGAGTGAAAAAACTAATCTCAGAAGTTTACATATCATATAATTCTATATTTATGTAAAATTCCTGAAATTACAAAATTATAGAAATGGAGAACAGATTAGTGGTTTTTAGGACTGTTGTAAGGGATGAAGTAGAGGAAGGTGGCTATGGTGATACAAAGGGCAATAAATGGGATCTTTGTAGTAATGGAAAAGTTCTGTCTTTACTATGCCAATTTCAGCATCCTGGTTGTGATATTTTACTATACTTTTGCAAGATGTTACCATTGGAAGAGGTTGGCTAGAGTACAAAGGCTCCCGCTGTATCATATCTTATAGCTGCATGCCGATCTATAGTTTTGTCACAATAAAGCTTTAATACAAAAAATACATAGGACATAGGTACATGATACATAGCTAAGTGCTCAGCAGATGTTATTATTATCTTTGTTAGAAGACCATTTTTTTGGTCATACAATTTCAACACTGGGCGTGTTTACACAAAATTCATTTGTTCTTTACCTTCCCTCAAAGAACAAAGAAACATTAGGAAAATCAAGGGGAACCAACACCCATTCTTCACTGTAACCGAACTCTGCTCCTCTTTTTGGCCCTAAATGATGCTCTGTGAGCTCTCTTGGATACTGAAAGAAGTAAAATCTTTTTTCCTAATTCTTTTCCGCGTTCTCCAGTGTATTGCTGTGTAATTATATTATATTACATTATAAAGTTATATTTTATATTGTATAGATTATATACACTATATTAAGAAGTTGTGAGATCTTGCTGCCTTTCACATTGCCTATTGTCTTCAGTGGCAAAGGAACCGCTTAAAGTGGGCACTTGACTATGGGGAAGGTGTGTACATGGTTGGAAGTCCCCAAATGAATAGCTGTGGGTATGTGTTCCTTTTCTGGTGGAGTAAAGGGATCCTGCTTCTATTCTTATCTTAAGAAAATAAGGAGATTAGAAACAGGAAACATAAGATTTCTTTTCAGTGGAACTAGAAGGCGTGTGCCATCCTAAATGCCGATGTCTGAACAAGAGTGGACAAGTGCAGTGAAAGAAGTCAAAAGGAGGCGTGCAGAGACACCTAGTCAGGATGCGCCACGCGGCACTTCGTAGACAAAGTCGACAGAAGGTAGATCTTCAGTGCTGGTGGCGAAGCAGGAGGGGCAAAACAGCCACCCGTTGTTGGGAGCGGTGGGGAGGCGTGTGGGCTGGTGGAAAAGGGATACTCAGTGGGTTTGGGTGAATGAGAAATGACACAGCCGTAGCCATAGTTGTGAGCTCTGTGGTGAAAGAGGATCTGCCCTTGAGCCCTCTGTAGCTGCCTTCACCCAATTCTACACCACAAAGAACCTACTAACAACCTGTAAATGGCTGCACCTGAAACAACTCACTTCCTGTGAAGACAAGTGATAAATTGAGTGGTGGGGTAGGGTGAGGAGAACAAAGAACAGGTTCTGCAGGGAAGTAATGTGGAAAAGATTAGAAAAACCAAAAATAAATGGCAGATAGAAAACGTGCACCTAAAAAATCTTCCCAATGCAAAATATCTGTGTTTAAAATATTGGCTTATGTTCGTTTTTTAAAGAAAGCAACAAGTTCCAAGAAAACAAAAACTTAAGCCATGCGTATAAGAGGTCGTGAAAAATGTGAAGCAATGGAAGAAGATGAAATATGAGCTGATCAAGCTCAGGCAGTAAGTAGAAGAAAAAAATACAAACATCAAATATAAAGTCCTGTTTGGAAAAAACCCAAGGGAAATTAAAGATTTTTGAAAATATGGCAGGAAGTATCACTGTGACAGCATTGAGAACAGCAAGCAAAACAAAGACAACATGAGCAAAGAGTTAAAATGATTTTTTTAAGGCTAAATATGGAAGACAAAGTGAATCAACAAACAAATATTTGCTATTCCTGAAGAAGAGAATCAAATAACAAAAAGGAGAAAAAACTGAAGATGCAACTCAGTAAAACTTTTCAGAACCAAAAGATTCATTAAAGGTTTCAGATAAATGACTAAGTATCTTTCAGAATTATTGGTAGGTTTTGCCTCAGCTACTAGACCTCTACTAAACAAATGCATCTTTTTCTGGTTTGATTTCTTTGGTTGCTGTATCTCTTTGAGTAATGTACATACAAGTGATGGTTAGAGATGAGTGAAAAGTCACGACTGAAATATCCCCTGGGATGGCAGTGCTTACACCCTGGCTTGTTCAAAGTGCATGCTTGATTTTTTTTTTTTTTTTTGAGATGGAGTCTCACTCTGTCGCCCAGGCTGGAGTGCAGTGGCCCTATCTTGGCTCACTGCAAGCTCTGCCTCCTGGGTTCACGCCATTCTCCTGCCTCAGCCTTCTGAGTAGCTGGGACTAAGGTGCCCGCCACCATGCCTGGCTGAATTTTTTTTTTTTTTTTTTTTTTTTAGTAGAGACAGGGTTTCACGGTGTTAGCCAAGATGGTCTCGATCTCCTGACCTCATGATCCACCCGCCTCTGCCTCCCAAAGTGCTGGGATTACATGCGTGAGCCACCGCGCCTGGCCTGCATGCTGGATTTTGAGTGCCAAACTAATGTTTACATAAAGATCAAAATATAGATGTATATTGCAGTAAATTTACTTGACTTCAAAAATGAAAAAATAATTCATTAGGCATAACAAGATGAAAAAGATGAGCCCAGTCTTTGGTCTTTCAACAGAATTATGTAGAGCAGAAATAGAAGAAATTGGAGCAATGCATACAATAGGAGAGTACATAGCTATTTTTAAAATGTAGCAACTCTAAAAGGAATGATATGGAATGTATTTTAAGTAAAGATATATTTTAAGTAAAAAGCAGTAGGATGCTGTTTTCTATGTGTATCTTAGGATGTATTTTAAAAGCTGATCTTGGAGATTGTCTCAGGGCAGAGGTACGAAGGATACCTGACTCAGTCAATCCATTTTTTTCTCTCTCTCTTTCTCTTTCTCTTTTTTTTAACTGTCGCCTATATTACTGAAATTAAAAAGAGCAAAAAGAAATAAAATAGACTGTGTATTAAAGATAAATTCTTTACTGGAGCCTGGAAATTCACCATTAGTTTCGGTCTCTGATTTTATTCACTGCTTTTCATTTTTTTTTTTTTTTTTGAGACGGAGTCTCGCTCTGTCTCCCAGGCTGGAGTACAGTGGCGGGATCTCAGCTCACTGCAAGCTCCGCCTCCTGGGTTCATGCCATTCTCCTGCCTCAGCCTCCTGAGTAGCTGGGACTACAGGCGCCCACCACCACGCCTGGCTAGTTTTTTGTATTTTTTAGTAGAAACGGGGTTTCACCGGGTTAGCCAGGATGGTCTCGATCTCCTGACCTCGTGATCCGCCCATCTCGGCCTCCCAAAGTGCTGGGATTACAGGCTGGAACCACCGCGCCCGGCCCCACTGCTTTTCATTTTAAGATGTAAATACTTGTATGCCGGGTAGTACATTTTAAGTCCCTTGGGAGAGAAAGAACATTACATTCTTTTGTTTTTCTTCAAAATACTTTTATCAGAGAAGAGGCTCAATACACCCTGATTGTCTGGACATTGACTAAGCTAAAATGAAGCAACAAAAGAGGATGCTTGCAATGATTCATACTGTTGCTTGAGTATGCAAATCTTAGCAGATTGTCATCGTTGCTCCTTAAACCCATTTAGCAAAATGAGACGGGGAATTGAGAATTGGAAATAAAACTATCACTTCTAAGCCATTTCCTACTCTTCTTTAAGAACTATATTTTTTCTTTTTGGCTGGAAAGATATATCTCTGCCTGTGAATGGTTGTCTAGAATCATATTAACCTCTCAGGCTTTATCAAGAGCTAAATATACTAATGCCAAGAGTTGCTCCAAGTTAATTGTGTTTAGGCTGAACCCTTGATAGACTATTTTGATCGTTGATCTGTATTAGGACCTTGGACGAATGAGGTCCCAAGGTTCTTCTGAGCTCTGATCCATTCTGAGCTGATCTCCTAAAGTCTGACTCATACTTCAATTATTTCCAGGTTCTTTAGGACGAAGCTCACTGTAACCTCTATGTTGCCACTACCAACACAAGAGTTAAGAACAGAAAAAAGCTTTAATAGGAGGCAGGTGATAAATATAATTGGATGCCCTAGTATCTCTGCTACAATCACACACTCTCTCATCTATTAGCATGGCACTTTACAGCTGTGATTTAACCCACACACGCCTGTATAAGGCACCTGCTTAGATTCATTAGACGCTCCAAATGAATGACTGAGTCTTCATCAGAATTATTGGTAGGTTTTGCCTCAGCTGCTAGACCTCTACTAAACAAATACATCTTTCTTTTACTGGTTTGATTTCTTTGGTTGCTGTATCTCTTTGAGTAATGTTCATGCAAGTGATGGTTAGAGATGAGTGGATAGTTGCAGCTAACATGTCTCCTGGAATGGCAGTGCTTGCACCCTGCCTTGTTAAAAGAGCTTGCTTGATTCTCTCCCAGCTATTGTTCAAAGTAGGGATCTGTGGAATCATTAGAAAAAGAAGTTCCTTGAGATGCTTATATGAATAAATATCCTGCCTGCTTTTAGCTCCTGTTTTTCCATCTGGGGCCATTACTAAAGATCTACCAGTTGATCGTAATTGCTATGAAAGAGAGAAAGACAGCCTCAGGGGTCACCAACGTTTCCTACCATAGAGGATTTTAAAGAATCAAATCATAGGAGCCTACCATAGGATGCAAAAAGGAAGCCAGGGCGACCAAGTCTAAGAACATCTAAACAAGTATCCTGTTAGGGGTGTGCTATAGTGTATATTTTTATGGATGAAAATGACTCATTGCACAAACTGTTCCTACTAAATATTACCTTTCCTCAGAGTGAAAAAATAGACAACTTTCTTAGCTCATAATCTAAATTAGTAGGTACTCAACCATGTTTTATCAGCCTCAGGTCAAAGCATTATTGCTGGACTGTGGCTATTAATATGTGGCTGTGGCCACATCTGAAGTGTTTTCTTAATAATCTACTTTTCCCCCAACCAGAGCTGAATGGGGGCCAGCTATATTCGGTCTTCATGGGGAGGGATGTCTCAAAAATTGCTCTGCTGAGCCAGCCTTGGCTTGCTTGTGGTATTTGACGCCGTAAGTGCACTCATAGTACACGGACTGCTCTGACTGTGTTCCTCATTTCTGTCAGTAAAACCAAGTAGCTATTCAGATAATATAGAAGCATGTTTGCTCTGCCAAAGTTAATTTGAATAATCATTCCATCCTGGATAAGGAAATATCTCCTCAGTATTGTGGTCGTGATGTTATCTGAAAGCACATATTTAAAAGGGAGATGTTACAGATAATTCAGTCTAATTTCTCAGCCTAATATGAACCAGGGAAAACCTAGACTTGCAGTTTTCCACAGTCAGTCATGAGATTGGGAGGAAATACTGAGTGTAACCACAGGGCATTTCCATGGGCCGTAATGAGGTTTTACTAGTAATATAATTGTATTCATTTTAAACCTGGAAAAGTCATGATTAATGAACCAGTTCTACTCTTCCATTAAAAAAATTTTCAACTTAATTTGTGTGTTTTCCACTTAAATACATTAGAGTTTACTTTTCCCACCTCAGCTAATGTTGTAATTATATCTGCATAGATTATATTATTTTTCTTCATCTGCACAATTCAGACAGACATCAGTGTTATAAGATCATAATAAATAATATTAGTTCCATGTACATAGTTGTGTTAGAGTGGCAGCATTACTATAAACGACCTTAAAAATTCTTTTATTTGGCCGGGCGCGGTGACTCACGCCTGTAATCTCAGCACTTTGGGAGGCCGAGGTGGGCGGATCACGAGGTCAGGAGATCAAGACCATCCTGGCTAACATGGTGAAACCCCGTCTCCACTAAAAATACAAAAAATTAGCTGGGCGTGGTGGCAGGCGCCTGTAGTCCCAGCTACTTGGGAGGCTGAGGCAGGAGAATGGCGTGAACCCGGGAGGCGGAGCTTGCAGTGAGCTGAGATCGCACCACTGCACTCCAGCTTGGGCGACAGAGCGGGACTCTGCCTCAAAAAAAAAAAAATTCTTTTATTTGTGTAATCTTTGCCTCTTCAAAAAATTCTGGGCATACTTAGGTTGAACTAATCTTTTACCAGTTAGGTGTCTGGTTAATACTACCAATTAGGGTCTAGTTAATATCACTGTTTACTTTTTTACATATCCAACAAAACATTTATTGAGTGACTAACAAGTACCAGTACCAGTGCAGATGATGAAAATCTAAAGATGACAAAGATGTGGTGGGAACTTTTCTATCTGGCTAGATGTAGGAAGTACAAGAGACTATCACTTCCACTCTAACCTTAGTATCAAGCCAGACACTCTACAGCATTGTAACATCTCAAACCCATCAGAGCTGAGTATGCAAAAAGAGACAATAAACTAAATTCCAGAAAGTGGCAAGGCATTTCCATGAGAGAAGAAATCCACAGTTGCTTTTATTCCTGGTGGACTAATAGGAGAAGAGAAACCAGCCCAACTTTGGTGGCTGCATGTGAGCTGGCAGGAAGGATTAGAATCTCAAGGAGCTCCAGACACAAAGAGTCTGCATCTGTCTGCCCACTCTTTTCCAGGGACCTTCAGCAAATGCACAGGGGTACAGTGCCAAATGATGGAATCAGAGCAGGTTTGCTGAACCAATTTACACTGAGATATGAGGGACTTTTTTTGAAGGACACCCAGAAGGCTGCTGAAGTCTAGAGGTAGAACAGGAGAGAGGAAAGAAATCCCTTTGAGGCACTTCGGGCCTTCACCAAGTACGCTGCTGAAGTCCTGTGAGGGCTAGAGTTGGGCGGGAAAGCTGAGAATAATTCCACCAAAGTAATGTTGGTCTTCACAGAACACACCCTAGAGACCCCAAAGGCTGGCAGTCAGAGAGTAATGCTAAGAGAGAACACTACTTTGGAGGAACACAAAACTAGAAGTGATACTGGACCGAAATCAACCAAACAAACCAAACAAACAAACAATAAAGCAAATCTCTGAGAACCCCATCTCCCTCAAAAAAAAAAAAAAAAAAAACCTGACAGATGGACTGACAAGTAGATAGAGATTTCCAGAGCTTAGGAATTTGGTGGCTGGGCTTTTAAGGAGAACAATATTTTCAGAGTCTTGACAATGTGCAGATACCCAATCTTGCTAAAGAGAAAGTCCTATCATGTCTTCAAACTTCATAGTTAGCAGTCAACTGAATCTAACTAAAGCTAGACTAAGTTCAGACCCATCTCAACTGCAGATTAGCTAACTCAGCCTTGAGAGAAGAAGGAGTGTATCCTTTTTTTTGGGGGGGTGGGGGTCATTCATTATTATTTACTTTAGTCTGTAATAATACTTTACCTATAATATCTGAACCACAATAAAAATTGATGAATTATGTGAAGAAACATAATATCAACAGAGAAAATAGTCAACAGAAGCAGACCAAGGGATGGACCAGATGGAATTATTGGACAGATAACACACACACAGACACACATACACACAGACACACCCACATACATATGTATGTAAGTTAAGGGATTCAGCAGAAAAATGGACAATAAAAGAATAAAAAAGGAAAGGAAATCTTAGAGAGATAGAAATGATAAAGAACCAAATAGCTGTGCTAGAAATAAAAAGTGCAATATCACAAATAGAGAATTTTTTTTGATGGGCTTAATAGCAAACATGACATAGCAGAGGAAGGGATTAGTCAATTTGAACAAGTGAATAGAAATTATCCAATTTGTAAAATAGACAGGAAAAGAGTGAAAAAATGAAACAGGCTAGTTGAGACCTGAGAGTAATATCAAATTATCTAATCACAGGTAACTGGAGTCTAGAGGAGAGGAGAATGGGAGTTGAGAACAAAGAAATATTTGAAGAGATAGTGGGTAAGAACTGAAAGACCTCAACCACTGGAAAACAGCGAGAGAGAGCCTGGATACAGGTGGGGTTAGGAACTTCATTTCAGATTGGCTGTTCAAGGAAAACCTATATGAGATGCCGTCATTTGGGCAGAAATCAAAAGCCATGATAAAATACAGTTGAAGGCACTCTAGGCTTAAGAAATAAGTGGAAAAGCCCTAAATTGGTAGTAATCCTGGCTTGTTTGAGGACAGCAGGAAGCTGGGGAGGGGGAAGCTGTAGGAAATAATCTGGGGAGATCAGCAGGAGTGAGATCATATGTGACCTTCGGTAGGCCATTGTAAGAAATTCTAGTAGTCAGGGTTCTCCAGAGAAACAGAACCAGTAGTGTGTGTACACACACACACACACACACACACACACACACGTTATAAAGAATTGGCTTGCGTGATTGTGGAGGTTAAGTCCCATAATCTGCCATCTGCAAGCTGGAGGCAGGGAAGTTGGTGGTGTAATTAGTCTGATTCCAAAATCCAGAGAACCAGAAACGATGCTGATGTACATCCCACTCCAAGGCCAATGTCCTAGCTCAAGCATTCCAGCAGAGACAGAATCCTTACTTCTTCCGCCTTTCTGTTCTGTTCAGACCCTCGACAGGTTGGGTAAGCCACACCCACAGTGGGGAGGGCAGTCTGCTTTACTCAGTCCTCCATTCAAATGCTGATTTCTTCCAGAAAGCCCCTCACAGACACACCCAAAAATAATGTTTAACCGGATACCTGGGCACTCCTGCGAAACAGTCAAGTTGACACATAAAATGAACCATCACGGAAGTGTTGGACGAATCCTGCTATGGGAGGCCACTGGAAAGCCTTAATGCATTTAAGGGGAATTGTTTGAACTATGGAGCATCCAGATACATTTTCACATTTGATTTCCTTTTGTAAAACAATTTTGAGGCATACAAATTTCAATTCAGTACAGATTTTTTACTGGTCCTCGTGTGACACCAGTCTCCCCCATCAAGTATGTCAGGAAACTTGGAGGTCATTCTTGGGTGAGGATCACATTAAATAATACTTTAAAGGTTCAAGATTTTGAACTTTTTAGATCTGTTCAAGATTTTGAACTTTTTAACTCCACATTATAAAGGAGACATTTTAGCCACGTAAGTTCCGCCAACAGAAAATACTCAGGTTCATGTTCCACACAGGTCAGAAATGATGAATGCTTCAGCCACTGCAGCGATACTTAAAATAGGAGCCATGCAGAAGTTAAAAGGGATGGGACCTGTAATCCCAGCACTTGGGGAGGCCAAGGCAGGTGGATCATGAGGTCAGGAAATTGAGACCATCCTGGCTAACACGGTGACACCCCGTCTCTACTAGAAATACAAGAAATTAGCCAGGCGTGGTGGCGGGAGCATGTAGTCTCAGCTACTCGGGAGGCTGAGGCAGGAAAATGGCATGAACCCAGGGGGCAGAGCTTGCAGTGAGCCCAGATCGTGACACTGCACTCCAGCCTAGGCGACAGAGTGAGACTCCGTCTCAAAAAAAAAAAGGGATGGGATGTGTCTGCACAGAGGGTTTTATTTCTATGAACACTGCTTCACAGTCATTCTACGTGTCAGGTACTCTGTGTTTCTCATGACATAGGACAAAAACCTCCCCTGGAGACAGGAAAGAAAACTTACTAGAGCTCCAGTTGGTGCTTATTTTCTTTAAATGAAGACAGATCATTGATCTCTGAATTACAAGTACAATTTCCAAGGACATTAGGATGGAGAAAACCGCTTCAGTTTTTGTTTCCACCATGGGAGTATGGCTTAAATTTTGTCTTGTTAAAAAAGGAAGTTTAAGTAAGTAGATTCAAGATAAAAGTTTTATCCTTGTAGGATTTGCAATGCAAGGAACAAAATGACCTCAAGATCATTAAAAGAGAGAGGATTTCTGCATCCCAAGGTAAATGGAAGGAATGTATTTCTATTGTTTCTTGGGTCCAATTTAAAAATATAGTGTTAGTCAGACCGAGGGCATGAGCTTGCTTGTGTTCTAGACCGAGAGCCCCACTCTACCTGGACTAACTGAAGTTCAGTAGGAATCGGCCCCATGGGAGAGGAAAAGCCACTCTAAGCTTAGGATTAGTGAGAGGATCAGGGATGCAGGGACCAGCATTAATAAATGGAGCCAGTGGAGGTGGGCGGAGCTGGCACCAGGTCTCTCAGAGGGGTGAGGCTTAAGCAGAGTTCTAAAGCAAAAGAGGTGGATTACTAAGATTGTGTGATACTCAAGGTCCCTGAGTTTATTTTTAAAAACATATATCTGTTCCTGTGTGCTATCCAACTCATTTCACTTACCAATAGAGGCACTGCCAAAAGTAATGAGGTTCAGGAAGAATGAGCTACAGTTATTTCAGCCTCATAATGCCCTGTGTTTGCCAACCGATTTTGAGTGCACAGTCCTAAATGGCTACACTGATGTACAATGCTGAAGGACTTGCTCTTGTGTTGTTCAGACAGCATTGTACAAATATACTTGAAAATTCATAGATTAGGTTGTGGAAAACCAATGCATCGAATTGGGTATACCTTTGATGCATTTAGATAGAGGAAATGTATTTATGGTTCAAAGAGTAGCAGATCGCCCACTCATCAGTGGAATCACCTTTCTCTTTCAATTTCTTCCCTTTTCAATTTGTCGCCTTCTTTTTCAATTTTCCTGATTTAATCTTTTTCTCATCCCTTTTCCTTGCTTTCTAAATCTTACCAGGAGCATATGGATGCACAAGCTGAATGCACACTTCTGGCAATTATTCTTGGAAAATGCTTTGGCAAACTGTGTGATGATTGTATTACTGCTCTTACCACCTGGAATAATCTATTAGGATTAAAACATGCGATTGGGCAGGAGGCTTTGCTCGAGGGCCCTCTGGGATGGATGGAACGTGGGCTTGAACCCAGTGCTCTTCCAGGTTTATTTTTACTTGCTGGCATGCTCCAGGTATTGCTGTAGGCATCCGCCAGGAGGCGTCTACCCACGTTTCCACAAAAGGGAGCCTTGGACTGGAGCTTATGCCACCTCCACAGCCCTCCTATCGTGTTCAGCCAAGGCTTCTAGGCTGGTTACAAAAGAGATTTTTTAAAAAGAGACCCACGAGTCTGTCAACTCTTCCTTACTTCTTAAACTGTTAAAACTAATCTCCCAGGAACATGAGATATCTGATCTGAGTTGGGAAAAGAAAAAATGATATAAGTGATCAATATCGCTCTGTATAATTAATCAGAATCTCTAGAATAACTACTGAAGAAATTCATTATACACTTACCTAAACAAATAAATGAGGAATCACATTTGTAAAGTAACAGTACAGATTTCTAGTTAAACATGGGGCATTGGGCCTGGGGCTTCTCTCTGCCCCCTTCCAAAGTCCATGTGAATACCAGTGAAAGGCATAAAAGACAAGGTCAATAGTGAAGAGGTGAGGAGTCAGGAGCGGGCTAGAGGTGTCCACACATTTTTGGAATACGTAGGGGTTGGAGGAGTGGAAACTGATCCAGCAGAGGGGCAAAGCTGAACTCAGTGGCTGCGGGTGTCATTGAGCAGCAACTGTTAGAGTCCCATAATGGCACATGACTGGGGGCTCTAGGTACCACGGAGAGCAAGGATAACACTAGGCAAAATTGCAGGAAAATCTTCATTTGTGACATTTACACCTCCCACTTTCCCTCTCGTATCTCCTAGCTTCGGGCAACCACACCTACCCTTTGCTTCTAGAGGAGCTTAGAACTTTGTAACTGGAGGAACAATTGGAAGAACTCAGGCCTCAGGGAGCCCAAGCACCCTGCTGGGCAGCAGCCCACCCCAGGGAGCATTGGCAGATGTCTAGAGACATTTTTCATTGGCACAGCTTGGGGGTGTGCTCCTGGCATGTAGTGGGTAGAGGTCAGGGATCTGCTAAACATCCTACAGTGTACAGAACAGTCTCCCACAGGGCTAGAGCCTAGGATGCCAATAGTGCCACGGTTGAGATACCCTGTTCTAGGGTGAGGAGACAGACAGGGCTGACTGCGGGAGATGAAGCTGAAGTCTACGCACTGAATTATGGAAGCTTCAGTTCTTTCCCAGCTCTGCTCCCAGAATGCTGAATGGCAGGCGGGCTTGGGCAGTTCTTTTCCACCAGAAGGCAGAAAAGTCCTCTAGACAGTGACTTTGGGTGTGTCTCAATAAAAAAGCTCTCACTGCCCAGTCATCCAACATTAAGGTCCACTGGCTAGCAAGACCCCTAGTGTGCTCAACGGTCCGGCCAGCTTTTTAATGGCTTCGTTTTAAATACGAATGACAAGAAAGAATTTTAGAAACATTCTAGAATCAGACATTTTAGAACAATCTCTAAAAGGAAAGGCATATTCTAAAACAAACCAGCTGAAGTTAAATTTTCAGAAGTGTATATAGAGGGAAAAGGGTAGGAAAAAAAGAATGCTTCAAAAACCTTGTAGTTAATATCCTTGGAGAGATAACAGAACATTCAATAGATTCTATGCTAAAGAGAGAAATCAGAGGACAGGATAGTGGTATGTGAAATTAAAAATGTGTGTGCTACCATGTATACATATGTAACAAACCTGCATGTTGTGCACATGTACCCTAGAACTTAAAGTATAATAATGATAAAAATAAATAAATAATAGAATAAAAATAAAAATGCTCTTTGAAGAAAAAAAATGTGTGTGCTAAAGAACTACATAGAACTACTACATAGAAGAATTTAACAATAAAGTTGAAATTGCCTGGAGAGTAAAATAAGAGACAAGGAAATTGACAAGAAGAGAGAAAAGATAAGAAAATGGGGGACTCTGACATGTGATCACTGGAAGTTCTATACAAATAGAGAGATAATAAGGGGGAAAATTAGTGGAAACAATGCAAGAATAATTCCCCAAACCAAAGAATATGCACCTCCAGAGGGAAAGGCCTGCCAAGTAGCCAGCACCAAAAATTGAAAGAGAGAGGAAAAAAAAGGCAAATTATTGTGAATTTTTAGAACACCGAAGAGAAAAAATAAGCCCAAACAAAGGATTGGAAATAGGAATGGGCTCCAGCTTCTCTGTAGCATCCTGGTACCCTAGCAGGCAATGGAGTAACAGCAATGGAGTAACCCAGTTGCAGTCATCTAAACTCGGATTCTACACTTATTCAGACCCCTCCATACAAGGTGAGGAAGCAACAAAGACATTTCAGGCAGCCAGGAGCACCTAAATCTACCTTGTATGCATCCTTTTTTGAGGAGGATATCAGAAGGGGGAGAAACTGAGAGAGATGGAGCTAGGATCCTGAAGTAAGACACCCAATCTCAGGGCACATCTGAGGACAGGTACAGAGCAGCTGTGCAGGTAGCCTGGCGAGTGCACCTGGAGATAAAGGCAGAGGTTAGGAGGCAGAGGTCTCCAGGAAAGAAAAATGAATCTGAATGATTTCCGGATTTGTGGGACTAGTAAAGCACTGGTTTTTAACTCAGGCAGACCCAGACTTTAGTTGCTTAATCATGGTACACACAGAGGCCAAATATCTGAATTATAGGATTGGTCTTGTAAGTACAATCCTAGATCCAGAATCTGAGGAGGTTTTAGGGAAAGGAAGAAAAAGAATTTGTCTTGGTTTTGTTGTCACACTTTGTATCCAAAAGGAATACTTAACACTCTGTAAAATAAAACTGCGTTCTTCACCAGGCTCCTGAAGTTTCTATCCAATGCTTAGCAAATTTCAGGTGTGCCACAAATAAATGTTAGTTTAATGAATGAATATTTCAAATATGTATCTTAGTCCTACAAAGTGTGGAAGAATACGGACGACCTCCAGAAATCTTTATAAAATACATTGAGGAAAGCTAATACAAGTGAAATAGGCCTGGCCCCAAATGGAAAAGCTCAAGCAATGAATATGTTCAATAGTGACTAAGAACTGGATAGAGTTTTTAAATTAAAGGAAAAAGAACGGAGAGATTTAGCCAATTATGGAGCCAAGATAATCCTGATAAAAGCCACTTTCAAAAATTAAAGAATGGAATAAGTGTGTGATCTTGGCGATACCTAACTCCGTGATCTTAAAGGGGTTAGCTGACAGATTTAATGAGGCACCCAATTATTTTGAAAAAATCACAAAAACCTGGCATGATGCCAGAGCTACACATAGACGCTGCAAAATAGTTTTAAAAATAGGTGAATAACAGTCTTGAAAATTTGGTGTTAATCCTTGGAACAATAACAGGATTAAAATGAGATGAAAATGCAAGTGGCCCTCGTTCTAATTTTTTCGTGACTCACAATTCCGCTTGAGCTCTTCTGAAACTTCCTGGAGAGATCAGCTCTATTCGGCCTCTGGAAACAAGTCTGTCTTGAATATTAAAAAGCAGGGAGACCAGGCGCGGTGGCTCATGCCCGTAATCCCAGCATTTTGGGAGGCTGAGGTAGGTGGATCACCTGAGGTCGGGAGTTCGAGACCAGCCTGACCCACATGGAGAAACCCCATCTCCACTAAAAATATAAAATTAGCCGGGCATGGTGGTGCGTGCCTGTAATCCCAGCTACTCGGGAGCCTGAGGCAGGAGAATCGCTTGAACCTGGGAGGCGGAGGTTGTGGTGAGCAGAGATTACGCCATTGCACTCCAAGAGTGAAACTCTGTCTAAAAAAAGACAAAAATAGGGAGGAGGAAAAGGGAAGTAACTTGAGATCAGGGTGACCTGGCTGCTAATATTTTATCCCACGATTCAATCTGAGTCATCAAAGTTCTGTTTTTTTCCTTAGATTGAGCATCCATTGACTCATTTGTATCTGCCCCCTGTGACTCAGTCTTTGTCTTGGTAATGGGTCCAACTCCTTCCTTCAGTTTGCTTCTCTGACCTGTGCAAACTTTGGAGCCCTGTCCCTAACCCCAGCCGTCTTGCTTGGAGGCTGCATCCTGTGGTTAGATGTTGATCTCATAAGACTGCCTCTGGCTACCTATACCCGCTGTGGCTCTCCTCCACCTGCCTACAGAAACCTCCCTCTCTATCTTCTTGGTCTCCCTGCTGCCTTGCACTCACTTGGATACCATTTACCTTAGTATTTTCTGTACACTCAGAATCAACGGTGTGTTTTAAATTGACCCATGAACGAGTTTGTTTTGATTGCCTTTCTGTATCCCATTGGTTGAAGGAGGGAGGGATTATGGAGATGGCCAAGTAAATGGCACCTGCCGCTGGACAGATAACATTGACAGCAGTTTAGTGATCACATACATTCACAGCCTGCAGGAGGAAGCCACTGCACCGGGAACATCCACACAGAGGCTGCACTTGGGAACACGGTGAACAAGCAGGGGATGTGGGAGGCGGGCTTTGTAGTAACAAGAGGTTGAGGTGAACCCTGGTTCCATGGGAGAATGTGACTGGCTTATTTGAATAATTTCATGGACTGGAAGGGAACGGAAGGCTGCCACTCAGAGAAAAGCAGGAACTGGGCCTGCACTTCTTAATAAGGAGGGTTGTTTGGCTATGGGATCTAGAGGAGCCCCATGGGGAGGGAAAATTGCACTTAGGCGGTTTTTCCAAGATGTCAAGGCACATATGATATTGAGGCTTCATTTTAGGCCTTTATACCACAGGTCCTCCATCTCCTGACCCATTTGTGTGTTTATATCTATCTCATCCTTTTCTGCTCCAACCACTGCATTTAGCCTTCCATCTCTTACTGCATCATAGGGCAGAGTCAATCCACACCCACTGCACTGATCTACTTAGCATTAAAAGATCATATAGCCTAATGGAAACGTCATGATTATTCACCTGAATATGTTCATTTCATAGCTGAGGAAGCTGAGGTTATTGAATGCCCTGAGCCCAGTCACATAGCTAGTTGTGACCAGAAAGAACGTTCTTAAAAACGTTTTTCATCAATAAATAGAATTAATGTCTTTTCTTTTTTTTTCTTTGAGACAGGGTCTCACTCTGTTGCCCAGGCTAGAGTGCAGAGACGCTGTCTCAGCTCACTGCAACCTCTGCCTCCCAGGTTCAAGCGATCCTCCTGTTTCAGCCTGCAAGTAGCTGGGATTACAGGTGCATGCCACCATAGCCAGCTAATTTTTGTATCTTTAGTAGAGATAGGCTTTCACCACGTTGGCCAGGCTGGTCTTGAACTCCTGACCTCAAATGATCTGCCCACCTTGGCCTCCCAAAGTGCTAGGATTACAGGCAGGAGCCACCACCCCTGGCCTAATGTCATATTTTTAAAAGGAGATATGTTCTTTTGAGAAATTATTTGTTCAAATTATTTGGAAATTTAAAAATTACCCAAACATAAGTTAAAGTATTAATTGCTCAGTGAGTAATGCTATATATTGGATGAGCTTTTAAGATCTCTAGAAAGTCAGAGTGTAGTGCACGGTGGTTACTATTAAGCAACATGAACAACTTTTGGATTATCAATTATTTCTTACAATTTGGAAATGACCGTGATTTTCCTGCCTTCTATTTAAAACCACAGAGGTGCCATTTATTTGCATAATCACTGGCATGAAGTTCTGTGACTTCTGAATAGTTCCTGCTGTGTTTCCAGGGATGTAAGAGCACCCAGGCCTGGCTCTCTCTTTCTGGTCCCCAGAGTTTGCAATGTCAGGATACGCAACAATTTGGTAAATGTAAGGTTCATGAGGCTGGCATTTTGGACTCTTTTTTAAAAATCTGATTATTTTTAAAGTTGACACATTGTAATTGTACATATTTATGGGATACAATTTGATGTTTTCATGCATAGAAATGGTGTATAATGATCAAGTCAGGGTACTTACCATGTCTGTCACCTCATACATTTATCATTTATTCTCTGCTACAACCTTAATACTTTGCATATGCCAGGCACCCTGTAAATAAATGTCTGCTGAATACTGCCTCGATAGGGAGTGGTTTCCACACAGGTCCACCTGTTGCCAAAAGTTCGTTCCTGGGCTAATCGATCTAGAGCCCACCTAGTTCAGATCAATATGGTCTTTTCTATACCTGTGTACTTGACAGATATTGACAAATAAACAGAGATACTCTATTTTGAGCTCTTACAAAATAAGCCAGAGAAGTGCCAGAGACAAGCCCTGTTGGTTTTATCCAACATGCTATAGTTGTACCCTTTGGAGCCATTGCAGTTCAAAATGTAAATTCCTAAGCAGGCACTGCATGTTTCTCAGAGACAGGGAAGTTGGCTGGAAGCAGATTGATGGAGTTGTAGGAAGTGTACCCATTATAAGCTATTGATAATATTTTATTTTATATATATATATATATATATTTTTTTTTTCTTTTGAAACGGAGTCTGGCTCTGTCACCCAGGTTGGGGTGCAGTGATGCAATCGCGGCTCACTGCAACCTCCACCTTCCGGTTTCAAGCGATTCTCCTGCCTCAGCCTCCCGAGTAGCCGGGATTACAGGTACATGCCACCGTGCCTGGCTAATTTTTGTTTTTGTTTGTTTGTTTGTTTGTTTCGTTTTGTTGTTTTGAGATGAAGTTTCGCTCTTTCGCCCAGGCTGGAGTGCAGTGGCACGATCTCGGCTCACTGCAACCTCAGCCTTCCGGTTTTAAGGGATTCTCCTGCCTCAGCCTCCTGAGTAGCTGGGGTTACAGGTGCCTGCAACCACGCCTGGCCAATTTTTGTATTTTTAGTAGAGACAGTGTTTCACCATGTTGGCCAGGCTGCTCTCGAACTCCTGACCTTGTGATCCACCCGCCTCGACCTCCCAAAGTACTGGGATTACAGGCATGAATCACCACGCCTGGCTGATAATATTTTAAATAGATGAGGTATTGTGATATTTTCTTAGTGAAATGCATATAGAAACACCAAAAGCAGAGACTACCTGTAGCCATGACTCTTTCGAAGAAGTGCAGTATCTCTGTTTAGGAACTGGGAAATAAAGACTTAGGGAATGTTCATTTGGGAATAACTGACACACCAATTTTAAATTCTCTGTTACAACCTTAGTACTTTGCATATGCCAGGCACCCTGTAAATAAATGTCTGCTGAATACCGAATGCAATATTATATTATTATATCTGTGATTTTATAATTATGTTGCTACGAACAATAGTAACAATGTGAGATGTGGCCACAATTCTGAACTGTTGATTCAGAGGTTCAGCTAATTTTCCGTTTTGCTTCAAAGCTCACCAACAAGTCCCTGTTCCCACAGAGCTGTGCATTGAGGACGGGTAAAACCACCTCTCCCATGAGGCTTATTGAGAATTACTGATAGTGCCCATGAACTTCTGGAATCTTTTTTGTTGAAAGCTGTTGCTGCCTTGGATATGATGCTATGAAGATGACATATTCATTTACTTGATTGACAGTGAGATACTTTGCAATTCTCATCCAAGTGTCACAGAATGCCTCGGTCCCCAGCAGCTGAAACAGGACCCTACCTATTTTAAGAATTACAACAATGGGGTATTAGCCATGGACACATGGATGTCTTCTGTAGCCTCTGCAGTATTTGGGACCCATACAGAGGGGCCTTCTTCTCTTCCTTGCCTGGCACACTGTGAATCACCAAGGCCTTGCAAGGGGGAATGGGGAATGGAGTAGGGTAGAACGGTTCCAGCCTTGCGTGTGAGGGTCTGAAATTCAGACTCTGAGGACATACATGTAAGTTGTGTCTTCCTGTTGATAAAAATTTCATTTCACTTCAAAACAAAAATCCTTTTTTGCAGCTGTTCTGAAAAAACAAAAACAAAAACAAAAACAAAAAATTGTTTTTCCTGGGCCACTCACAAAGTATATAAGTAATACATATTTATTTTTATTTTTATTTCAATCAGCAAATTTCCCTCGTTTTTCTGTCTGCAACCAACCATAAAAAGTCTGGGGAAATAACATTTTTTATTTCTTGCTTTACTAATCATCATGGTTTTCTTCAGCCCTGGTATCACTAGATGAATATATATGTTTTTTGGTTAAAATTAACATTATGGCTCCTAATCCTTATTTAGCATCTGTCTTCTTGGTATGAAGGGGTAGAATATGATGATAGAGCTGGAAAGGATTGGGGTGACCATCTAAATCATTGCCCTCTTTTTTTTTTTTTTTTTTTTTTGGGACGGAGTCTCACCCTATTGCCCAGGCTGGAGTGCAATGGCATGATCTCGGCTCACTGCAACCTCTACCTCCTGGGTTCAAGCGATTCTCCTGCCTCAGCCTCCCAAGTAGCTGGGATTACAGGCACCCACAACCACGCTTGACTAATTTTGTATTTTTAGTAGAGATGGGGTTTCTCCATGTTGGTCAGGCTGGTCTTGAACTACCAACCTCTGGTGATCAACCCTCCTCGGCCTCCCAAAGTGCTGGGATTACAGGTGTGAGCCACTGTGCCTGGCCAGTAATGTATAATTTGTTCCTAATTTTGTTCTTTGTGGTGTCTTTTTGGCCCTTATACTTATCATACCTTTATATGTCACACCCAAAGGTCCATTAACTAGTGAACTTCTTGAAGGTAAGATAATGCCTAATTAATATCATGGCTGGCATGGTGCCACATTATTTGCTGCTTGATAAATATTTGCCAGAGAAAAACTGAACTTGTCAATTTTTTGGAACATGAGAAAGTTGTAGCAGTATTTGGAATTGATGCTACTAATATTAACCGGAAGTATGGGGAGTGAGCAAAGAAGGGAAAGGTGGTCTTTCCAATGTGGAGAAGGAACTGGGGCGCATACCTCTATCTCTCTACAATTTTCCTGCTTGTGAAACATGGCCCCCTGCTGTAATTGACATTGGTACACCAGTATTCCTAGTTACATGAAGAAATTTAAAAGCAAAGGTGTAACTTTTAGGCTAATTGTCTGTTGTCGTTCAAGTCTGCAGGATAGTACTCTGTGAATTATCATGTTGCTAGGCAAACTTCATTGGTGTAGAAAAGTTTCCTTGTATTTTGCCTCTCGAGGAAGATCATCTGAGTGTTTTTCCCTCCTGAATTTTTGCTTGTTAAAATTCAGGCTTCAGTGATGTTCATAGAGCTTCTAGCCCAAATCAGTTCAATTGGAACCTACGAGGGTGTCTGTTCCTTGTTAGGACTGTGAGTGGTCTGACTTGTGTGACCTTGGTCTTTGCTAATAGAAGCACAGAATAAGCACAAGCTGTAGCTACCTGGGAAAGAATGTTACATTTGATGATTTCCTTCTTTTATGTACTTAATTCTGTTCCTTCAAAGACCTCGGTATGTAGGCATGACTACTGAGAGCTTGACGTAGCTCCCACTAAATATGTAACTGAATCAATTGCTTTGGAAAAGGTCACCAATAGCTTTAAACATTATAAATTATGTGATTCAATAAGTTCTGCCAATAAAAATCCCTCTATTACTTCTCATTCCTGAAATGTGTAAGACCTTTAGTCTAGAATGGTTTTCTCATTTCTCTCCCACTCACGTCCCATGTCAATTTGTTTTATCTATATTATGTCTAGGTCTCTTTCCTCATTTCCCCAGGGGAAATGGGTTTCACTGAGATTATTGAAGTGCTGCAATTAATTCCATTTCCATAAGAGAAGGGAAATCTTTCCAGCTTCCATAAATCTAAATGAATGTGATGAAATAAAAAACAGAAATAAACGTCTTGCCAATCCAGAATACTATATATATGAATTATCCGAGATAGTCTCATTATATAGTCAGTAGACTTTTCTTTAATCTGAGGTTTTCAGATCTAAATTTTTAGGAGGTTGGAATTCACAATGTCTACATACTATATTATAATATCTTTATACTATATGATTATCTTTATGTAATTTGCATCATTCTACCTGCATTGTGTTATAGATTTTAAATTTTCAATGACAATAAAGTAACTATAGTCTATTTCGTGTTTGGTCTTGTAGAGTGAAAAGTGAATTCTCATTCTAGCAAACACTTTCTGCGTGAAATACAGTGAAGCGTTTCAGTTCTCTGTGCCTCTGGTTCCTTATCTATGAGGCAATGTAGACCACTTTTTTTTTTCCTTTGTGTGTGCTTGCAAGGAGGGTAGGCGAACGAGAGGTGAGAAAAGAGAAGGTGGAGAAAGAATCTCCTTACCATTGGCCTTCTGAATTCAAACTTGATATTTTACTCACACTTTGGACAGAATTTAATTCCCCAAAGGGAGATGCATTGTTTCCCCTTAAATTAGATAAAAACATTTTGGGCACAGTGTTGCAAATGTTTGCAAATTTTTATTTCATTGACTGGTTCATTTTAGCACAATCTTGGTTGGTTTAAGTTTATTGGAAGGTATTCCAAAGTGTCTATTAGGAGACAGTAATTTCTATGGTTTAAATATTTATGTCCCTCCAAAATTTGTGTTGAAACTTGATCCCCAATACGGTAATATTAAGAAGTAGGGCCTTTAGGTGGTGAGTAGATCATGAAGGCCCTACCCTTATGAATGGCATTAATTTTCTTATAAAAGAAAAATTTATAAGAATTTTTCTTGTAAGAAAATGGGGGACTGTGTCAGAGAATACAGAAAGAGGTGCCATCTATGAAGCAGAGATCATACCCTCGACAGACGCTGAATCTGCTGGCCCCTTGATCTCGGACCTCCCACCATCCAGGACTATGAGAAATAAGTTCCTGTTGTTTATAAATTATCCCGTTTCAGATACTTTGTTATAGCAGCCCAAATGGACTAAGACAGTAGTCTTAGAAAAGCAATGTGTGTGTGTGTGTATATATACACACAATATATGTATTGTGTATATATATGTGTGTATATATATGTGTATACATACAACAATATATATGTATATATACAACAATATATATGTATATATACAACATATATAGTGTATATATACACATATATATACACAATATGCATATATACACACACACACGTGTGTGTGTGTGTGTATTTCTAGTGGTAGTTTAAGAATAACTGGGGTGTTGGTCTATGGGAGAAGTTGATAAATGTCCTTGCTATGGATTGAACATTTGTATCTCCCCAAAACTCATGTGTTAAAATGAGATGATATTAGGAAATGGGGTCCTTGGGAGGTAAATTGATCATAGCGTGAAGCCCTCCTGGTTGGGATTAGTGCCCCTATAAGAAGAGACACAAGACCTTGTTCTCACTTTCTCTGCTCTCCACCACATGAAGAGACAGTGAGAATGCAGCCATTGGTCAGCTAGGAAGGGGCCCCTCACCACACGCCAGATATGGCAACACCTTGATTTTGGATTTCCAGCCTTCGGAACTGTGAGACATAAATTTCTGTTGTGTCAGCCACCCAGTCTATGGTATTCTTGTTATGGCAACCTGAGCTGACTATGACAGTCGCTTGAAGAAATTGTAAATAAGTGACCAACAGGAATACCTCACAGTTACAATGGGTGCTCATCCTCGATGATTGACAGTGAAGTGTTTCTGTGGATATCAGCTGTTTGGTACTTTTCTGTGCAGGATCACTCTTTGAAATCATGCCAGGTGTTGACAAACATTTTTTTCAGAGCATAGAAGTCTTTTTAATGATTTCCAAAGAGATCTTTTGAGAGGGAATTTAAATTTTTACAACCACCCAGAGCCTTTCTAAAAATGTATAATTTTAAATTATGCATAAATTTTAAAATATTGACACCCTAATTTTCTATATCCTCTTACATAAATAGGAAATTGATGGTTCAGTCTTGTTGAAATGAATTTGTTTTATTGGTGGTGGGGGGAGGCTATAGAATTACAGAACAGGGATTCCCAATTAGTTAACTGGTATCCTCAAAGATCTTGAAACTTTCCCTGATCTATGTGCAGTTTTATTATTGTTCCAAATCTCTCCTCTTTCTAATTTGACATTTTTCAAGGACTTCTCAGTCTATTTCTTTCTGTACCTCTGGTGTCCCAAAATTTCAAGAAATATAGATTATTTTCATAAACACATTGTGGAGTCCCAGTCCGAATTTCTGGTTTCTCTTGCTAAGGGAATTACCTAAGTTCTGTTTTGAAATGCATGTTTACTTAGTCAACACCCATTTGGAAGTTTTAGAAAAGTACATCGAGGTAGGAAACGCCGTATTTCCAGTCGAATATGAATTCAGAATTCAGAATTCCAGTTGAACATGAATTCAGAATTCTCTCCACATCTATCTAAAGAAGGAAGCACATTGCAAACCTCTCAGGAATCAAGCCCTGTCTGCTTCACCCAGGATGGTGTGCTCCCTAAATGCTGACAGCAGTTTCTCTTTACCCCCCTCACTTGGTTTAAATGTAGCAGTTGTTGTCATTCTTGTGTTCCCTCAAGTTCAGGCCTGCTCATTTTTCTGTCTGACCTTAGAATGCCTTTTGTTTAGGTAGGATTTCCTGTCATGGACAATCAGTTCCTAGAATTCTATTTGGTCGTGGTAAAACAACATTGTGTAAAAGCCGTGGGTATCACTAACTACACCTGTCAATGATGAGTGGGAAGGATTGTAGGTGAAGATTAATGCCACTCTCTCTTCTATAAAACCTGGTTTCAGGAGTGAAACATTATAGATAGGCTCTCATTCCCAGGAGAAGCTCAAAATACATTTATTTCTACCTCATAAATTAGGACTCACCTGATGCAGAACTGGCGATAGTCTGCTTGTACTATTTCACATTTATCACCCAGATGAATAAAAAAACAGTAGTTTTTCAGGTAACAGTAATTCAGGATCAGAGAATGGTGTTCACTATTTAAAAGAATAGTATGAACTTTAGCAAGCTAGTTTCTGAGATGATATATCTGCAGGGTTAGAAAGGACTTCAACAGTCATCTTCTGTTCTCCATGAGGCCTGTGTTTCTTCATCTGTAAAAGGAGAGACGGTTGGATGGGATACTTGCCCAGTTCTGAAATTCTGTGATGCTATGTATTGGGTGTTTCAGCATAGAGTTGGTGACTTTTAGCATCAGTCTCACGAATAAATTAAATATTCCTTGGGAAATGTCAGAAATGTTGATTTCTAGCACTACCCAGGTGGTAGAATCCCAAACAATGTGTTTTTTACTATATCATTATGTATTTGCAATTTACTCAGTTAAACATTATTCTGAGACTAAATAGTTGACATCTTATAACTTATTCATAAAAAATATACAATTTAAACATCAAAAAAAAAAAAATCTTTCTACCGACTGAATGTTTGCGTCTCCTCCAAAATTTATATGTTGAAACTGTTATCCCCAAGGTGATGTTATTTGGAGGTAAGACCTTTGGAAGGTAACTGAGTTTGGATAAGGTCATGGGATTAGTATCCTTATAAGAGATGAAGGAACCAGAGCTCTCTCTCTCTCCAGCATGTGAGGGCACCACAAGAAGATGCCATTTGCAAACCAGGAAGAGCCATGATGGCACCTTTGACTTTGGACTTTCCAGCCTCCAGAACCGTGAAAAATAAATTTTGTTGTTTAAGCCACCCAGTCTGTGGTATTCCAGCATCCCAAACTGACTAAATCACAGCTCAAGAAAATCTCTTCTTCTCTATGAATTCCATTGTTCACAAACATGACCTTGCCACATCTTCAAACTACTCCCATATTCTTCTAACCCCTTTACAGCATGACTTTACACTAATTTCTTTTTTTTTTTTTTTTTTTTTTTTTTTGAGATGGAGTCTGGCTCTGTCGCCCAGGCTGGAGTGCAGTGGCGCCATCTTGGCTTACTTTAAGCTCCGCCTCCCGGGTTCCCGCCATTCTCCTGCCTCAGCCTTCCGAGTAGCTGGGACTGCAGGTGCCGCCACCACGCCCGGCCAATTTTTTGTATTTTTAGTAGAGACGGGTTTTCACCATGTTAGCTGGGATTTTACCACTAATTCTTAACAGTTATCTATCACCATCAAAACCAACGACCTCTACTTACTGCTCTCCTCCCCAATTTCTTCACCACATTGAACACTGTCCTTCTAGAATGGGACATTCCATTCCTAGAATCATGGTTTCTTAATCTATCTCTGACTGCTCCTTTTCGATCTCTTTGACAGAAATAAGAAGAGCCTCCTCTACTTACAACTTCTAAATCATTGGTTGAATACCAGGGAAAGGGGAGAGGACCCTAGAATCAGAAATCCTGGGGGAGCTTTTAAACAGTATCTGTTATTCTCAAGCCCATGTACCATGAGTCAGAATTGTGGAAGGAGAGAAATGTGTGGTTGGTCCATGTGTACAACTGACACAACGGTAGGCATAAAATATCAAATAGTAATTCTACTGCCTGCTGTCATTTAATGGAGGGTCACAGGGAGAGCTATTTCATCATTGCCTCTTGCACAGTTAGGGATCCATTTTCATTTCCACTTCAAGGAGGGAGTGACTCTTCCTGTCAAATGGAATTGAAATTCTCCCTTTTATCATCAGAATACTCCAAGGAGCTTCATGTCACAGAGATCTATAGCCACCAGGGAGACCTCAAGAAGCAAGAAGTGGGCACACGTTTACAACAAACTCCATGGAATAAAACCCCACAATATGGAGATTTAAGTCAGACCAAAACCAGTCTTCTATCCCCACTGACTTTTTTTTTCTCACCTCTCTTAGTGAGAAGACACATAAACAGATCAACAGCATAATCTACTGTTTATCTCCCACTAATAGCATGGTACCTCTAGATAATACTGGGGAAATGATAATGGTTCTTATCCAATCTGTCAACAGTATTGTTTGTCCTCATAAATTCTGGAGTTAAACTGCATAGGCATAGCATCAAGAATAGGTAGAAACCTTCTTGAAAGTTGATATTTGGCTGCTCAGACTAGGAAGAAAGTATGTAATCACTGTAGAATTCTACCTCAAGGCATATTTCTGACCTAGGATGCTATATATTACATAAGCTTTCCCCAAATATCTGGAAAGTCTAGACTCTTCAGAGAATGAGTACTGCTCACTTCTCAGCAAGACAGCAAATCTTAGAAGCAAGTCCAAGGATAAGGGGAGCAGTGTGCTTTGGGGAGATATGGATGACTGGATCTTCTGCCCCCAGGCCTATACAAAGCAACCTCCCCTTCCTTACAAATGCACCACTTCTGCCTAGAGGAGGTGAAAATGCCATAATACCTACCCACGAAAGACTTACTCTTAATTTATTTGTAAAAGCTAAGTGTGGTTGCATGTGGGTGTGGGGAGTCCTGAGGCTTAGCAACATTCAGGCAGGAGACCTGAGGATGGTATCAAGGCCTCCTCTCCCTCTGAATTCTGTGGTCCTCCAGGACAAAGGGTGTCACATCAGAGAATTTCTCTACAGGTTACTTGGGGAACTGAGAATACACTGGGCTGTGTGTGATATGTTGCCCAAATATAGTGATGTTTTTCAAAGAAAGAAAGCCACATGTATTAGTTGCAGGGTGTGGGAGGGTGTCAGCTCAGGGACAAGGTGAGTTGTTGAGAACTACGGGCTCTGGCTCATGGTAGTGAGCTCTTTTTTCATCATCTGTTTCAGTTGCTTTTACAGTCATCAAGAAAGAAAGTCAAAGCCCAGCATGGTGGCTCACGCCTGTAATCCCAACACTTTGGGAGGCTGAGACAGGCAGATCACCTGAGGTCAGGAGTTCAAGACCAGCCTGGTCAAGGCGAAACCCTATCTCCACTAAAAATACAAAAATTAGCCAGGAGTGGTGGTGTGCACCTGTAATCCCAGCTACTTGGGAGGCTGAGGCAGGAGAAATGCTTGAACCTGGGAGGTGGAGGTTGCAGTGAGCCGAGATCACGCCACTGCACTCCAGCCTGGGCGACAGAGCAAGACTCCATCAAAAAAAAAAAAAAAAGAAAGAAAGAAAGAAAGAAAGAAAGAAAGAAAGAAAGAAAGAAAGAAGAAAAGAAAAGAAAAAAAAAAGAAAAGAAAAGAAAAGAAAAGAAAAGAAAAAAAAAAAGAAAAAGAAAAAGAAAAAATCTGAAGAACTTAACTGGTAGGACCTTTTTCACTCCAGGCAAACTTCAGGTGCTTAACTCTCACATTGCTTTCCTTCTTTACTTTGTTCCTCACAATCATATTTTCTCTACAGTGAGTACATAATAGTAAGACGTTTTAGGAGAGTTTCTTGTCTTGCTAAACTACAACAATAAAGCAAGACATCTGAGTAATCATGTCTTTGCTGCCCGATCTTCAAACTTAAAGACTTCAGGTACTTTTTCATCAGCACCAAACGCAAACATTAATTAAAAGCATCCAGGAGTTAATTTGTATCTATGCCACTGGTAGTAGTTTCTCAGTATCAAAATAGTTATTCGAATAATGCCTCCAAAATATTTTTAAATGTGTAGATACTTTCCAAAGATTCACGATTTAATGCAAAAACAGAAGGTTTGAAAATATACCATGAAAGATGGCTTTAACCTGTTTTTATTTGGGGTCAATAGATATCAGCGTTTCCATCAATCAAGGACACTTATTGAGCACCAATGCTAAGTGTTAGGGATTTTAAGATGAGCAAGGCATAGTCCCCACTTTTTAAATGAGCAGAGGAGACAAACACGTAAATAACAAATACAGCAGAACCACTCACTATTCCGAGGGGCTAAAAGAGAGCCACAGGGCTTAGCTGTATCATCTGTTGAACTTCTTATGGTACCCATATTTCTTGGTTTGTACAGGTTTTCTCCTGTTTAGTTATCAGATTTTTTATTTGTTACTTGACAATTGACAGGACCCATTGACAGGTGTGCAAACACTCCTTAAACAGTCATTTGTCAAGAGGCCTAGTGCAATAAAGAATAAAGGCACAGTGCTTAGCTAAATATGGATGACTCATGCAAGCGAAAGGCCTGCAAACCCAATGGGAGGAATAAGAGAGAAAGGCATGGCCCATGCTATTTTCCCTGGTATTCTTCTGCAATCAACATTTATTCTCACATTTTAAAGGGCTTTAGTTACTTTGTAGAAGGTGAGTGTCCAAAAAAAAAAAAAAAAAAACACAAAAACCCCACAATATTAACAGCTTTACATTGGTGACTCCCAGTATTTATTCGGGACACTGTTTTGCAGTTCATAAGCTGAAAGTGGAATAGTATAAATGAAGAATCATTACACAATTGAACTATGAATGCTTGTACCCTGTTTCACTAGTGTAAGATTTAAGTTTACTCTTATTCCTCCCCCTCGATAAAATTCTCTACTCTTTCCTTTTAAAAATGATTTATATTAAATATAAAATAGAAAAGGATAATGTAAAATACATGTATGCTGTATAGAATAACACTTCGATAACATTCTATGTACTCGCCATCAAGATTAAGAAATGCAACTTTGTGGCCATCCCAAGTTTATTGCTCTCCCCATCCAGTAAAAAGCTCATTGTGAATTTTATTATGAATTTTGTTTATATAATTTCCTAACTCATCTGTGTAGTCTTAACACAGATGTTTGCTTTCTCAAACAAGATGTCATTGGTTTTACATATTTCTTAATGTCATATTGATAGGATAATACACATATATTCCTTTTTAAAAATGTAACTGTTATGTTTATGAGTCAACTCACTGTTAACTGCCATATGAAATTCCAAAATTTTTTTCTGCATAAATATGCCACCATTCTTCTATCTTCTCAAGTGATAAGGAAAATGTTCTGGTGTGTTTCTGTTACAAGCAGCAGTACTGGAAGCATCCTTGTGTATATTTCCTTGTTCACTTGTCCAAGAGTTTCTAAGACATACTTAGAAAGAGATTGCTAGATCATAATGAACGCATATGTTCAGAAGAGACGATATTATTAGTATGTCAATGCTGCTCCAAAAGATCTGTAAATTCATTGCAATCTCAATTGAAATCTCAGCAGACTTTTTTGGGAGAACCTGACAAATTGATTATAAAGTTCATATAGAAATGAAAAAGGCCTGGAATTGCCAAAATACTTTTGAAAACAAAGGTCAAAGTTAAGGAATTTATACTACTGATTTCAGGACTTATTGTAAAGTGAGCAAAACAGTCTAGTATTGGCATAAAAATAGACCAATAATTCAAGGAAACAGTAGTCTAGAAATAGAAGACACATATATGAGCAATGGCTTTTGACAAAATGCTAGGACAATTCAATGGGAAAAGGATAAATAGTTACAACAAATTATGCTGTAACAATTAGGTATAGTCATATGCAAAAAAAAAAAAAAAAAAAATCTTGGCCCTTACCATAAACCACATACAAAAGTTGACTCCAAGTGAATCATATAGTGAAACTCAAAACCTAAAACTATAAAAGTATAGAAGAAAATCTTAGAGTCCTTGGGTTTGACAAAGTTTTCCTACATGCAATGTAAAAAGCACAATCTATAAACAAAAAAAGTCAGTAAGTTTTACCTCATGAAAATTAAAAACTTTTGCTCTGTGCAAGGCCCTGTGAAGAGGAAGAAAAGACAAGATACAGATTGGGAGAAAATCTTTTCAAAACACATATCCAACAAAGCATTTGTACATAGACTATACAAATGACTCAACACAATCTAGTTAAAAACAGGGCAAAATGTTTTCAAACAAATATGAAATCCAATGACTGAAGAGGAAAAAATAATCCGTACAACCAAGAAATAGACTGGTAGCAAGTTCATCGAATGATAAGGTTGAGCCTTGTGGCCATCTGAAAGGTGTTCTGAATAGTGAGAGGTTTTGCTGTTATTACTTACATGTCTGTCTTCTCCAACTCATCTGAAAAGGAGGGATATGCCTTGCTCATGTTTGAATCCCTAAGATTTAGTATTGGTGCTGAAAGTAGATTGTGACAATTTAAGGATGCATATGTTCATTCAAGGAATGAATTTAAAAATACAAAGAGATGTAGCTTAAAATGCAATGGAGGAGATAGAAAGAATTTTTTTTTTAAAATATCACTTCACACAAAAGAATACAGGAAATAAGGAAGAAATAAGGGACAAAGTAACGAAGATCAGAGATGCTAAATATTAAAAAAAAACCCAGCAAGATGGGAGACTTAACCACAGTCATATCAATACTTACATTAAATGTAAATGAACAAAATATATTTTTCCAAAAGGTAGAGATTATTTGATTATATGTATATATGCTATATATAAAATGGGACCCAGTCATAGGAATCTGCACATATATAATTTAAATATAAAGATGCACACCAATTAAAAAATTGAAAGTAAATTCATGGAAAAATGCACATCATTGCAAACACTAAGAAGAAGAAGATGCATATGGTTATATAAATATCAAAATAGGCTTCAAGACAAGAAGTCTTATCAGACATAAAAAAGGTAAAATCATAATGACAGCAATCCTAAATGTTTATGCACCTAATAACATACCTTCAGTATCCATGAAGCAAAAATTGACAGGAAGGGAGAAAAGATATACCTTCACAAAGATATTTGGACATTTTCACATTCTTCTCTCGGTAATTTACAGAACAAGTGATGGACCATTAGTGAAGATTCAGAAAACTCAAGAAACACTATCCATCAGCTTGACCACATGGAGAGTTATTTACATCATCCAATTACTGCAGATTACATACTCATTTTATGCGTACATGAAGCATTTATCAGGAAAGCCTATATGCTGGGTCATAAAACAATCTACTAATACAAGACATTAATACATTCATTTTTAATTCCATCACAAGGACAGATATCTTATCATTGTTTTCTTATTAATCTTTCTAAGGGAATTTAGAAATTTAGCATCACTGTACCTTTTTTTTTTTTTTTTTTTCAGTTGAGTAAAGGAACCTTGGTTAGTCCCCAGGTTATTCTAGTTAAATCCAATCTGAGTCTCCTTCATGGTGGCCATGCATACCACCTACCTGATTGCATTACATTAAGAAAGTTGTTACAAAGTCTTACCCTTTGGCCCTCCTTGGCTAGTTATCGCTGGCATTACTGGTAAAGAACAACAGAATGCAACCATCTCTTTCAACTTGTGAGGGAAAGAAGGAGGGATCAGACTCCCCTCAGTCTCTCATCTTCACCTTGCGAGAAATACCCACAGGTGTGGAGGGGCAGGCCCCCTTCATCAACCAAATAATTTATGTACACAGAACTACTTTCTTCCTACTATTGAAACTCCAGGCTCATTTAAAAGCCATTACTTCCAAATAATAATATAATTGTAACTCACAATATATAAATGAGGAAGTATAACTTGGTGCTGCTGTAAAATAAATTGAGTTATTCAAGTTAAAAGGCTTGATTCAAGGATACCCTTATTCTTTCATTTGTAGATAATTATTAAGTCTTTCTGACATGATAGGTCCTTGTTTTGAAAGAGTTTAGAGACTACAGAAGGAGGCAGACAAATGTGCCAGGTGTGTCTCATTTTTAGATAAAATGGGAACATATTCTCTTTTAAAGAACATATGTACAATGGTCCCAGCCTCCCTCCTGCTTGAATGCAGTAATTTTAGTCTTTTGCAAAATTTTCTTTCCATGTATTTCTGGGAGTTTCTAGGAGATGATAACTGTTAAATGAATTCCTTCCCTTGCTGCTGTGTTCCTCAGCTAGCCAGCACTCCCAGTTCTGTGCGACGGCCACAGCTGGCATTCATATATCCCCCACTTCCTGGAATGGCTCCCTTTGGGTTGCTGTTGCTCTCCTCCATGATCCAAGTATGGACCTCTAATTCCACGAGGTTTACAGTATGTTCAATAATAGAAGAAAAATGGCTCTGGAGGACAATTTATAATAGCAACTAGATATGGTAACTATTAAAGCCAATATGCCCAGACCCTTAGCTTCTAGCCTAATGCCTTGTGGCAGAATCCACTTTGCCTACCCCCAAAGGACTACGGACAGGTAGACAGTACTCAATCAAAATCCAGAGCCATGCCTCCTCTAAGTCTCTTAGGAGGAGGAAGAGGTGTTCTTTTCATCTTCTTTTTTAACACATGCCTTCTTAAACTTTGTGCTAGTACTGGGATGGATCTCTCCATTGGAACACAGACAGTAAAAATATCGACTTCCTTTGGAAGGTATTTTACCTTCTACCTTCAGGGACATGGTCTGGTCCCAGGATTTCAATTTCACAACTGTGCTCTATCATGGTTCACTACCTTAGTCGTGAAGCATTGGTGTATATAGGACAAGTGGAAAAAGACAGATAGGCTTTATCAGTCCAGGTTCCCTTCCCTTCTATAATTACATCTCACTCCCAAGCACACTCTGTGGCCTACATACCTTTCCTGCTATTTTTGGATTTTGGGGGGAATATCAATTTCTGCTTGCTTTTGAGGTAGTTTGCCCAGTCTTCATCCACAACCCATCATCATAGACACACACACATTTTCGGTTTTTTGTTTGTTTGGTTGGTTTGTTTTTGTTTTTTGTTGTTGTTGTTTTTGGTTTTGTTTTATTTGGTTTTGTTTTTTTTTTTTTTTGAGACGGAGTCTCGCTCTGTCGCCAGGCTGGAGTGCAGTGGCCGGATCTCAGCTCACTGCAACCTCCGCCTCCCGGGATCAAGTGATTCTCCTGCCTCAGCCTCCGGAGTACCTAGGATTACAGGCACGTGCCACCAAGCCCGGCTAATTTTTGTATTTTTAGTAGAGATGGGGTTTCACCATGTTGGTCAGACTGGTCTCGAACTCCTGACCTCGTGATCCGCCCGCCTCGACCTCTCAAAGTGCTGGGATTACAGGCATGAGCCACCGCGCCCGGCCCGAACACACACATTTTCTAAGAAAGTAATAATATGTACCTGGATAAGTCAGTGCAAGTTCATACTTGGAAAGGGAATCTTGCTCTAAAGAAAATAATATATAGGCATTTCACTGCCCACCAGAAAGGATCTCTTTTTTGTCACTTTGCTCCATTACTTTCAGCTTCTAACACCTGTGCACCCTGAAAAATCTCTGCTATTTATTTGCATATCTCATGGTCCTTCTGAAAAAAAATTCTCTGAATAATGAAATGATCTGTCTGTAAGGCAAAATCAAGTGTTTACTTCTTGCAAGAGAAGTTTTCTCTGCTGGATGCTCTGAGATGACTAGGTTTTCAGGTTGCCGCCTTCCCATTAAAATAAAGTGACTGCTTTCCTTCATTTCTATTTGTGTGTTTAGTAGGTGTCTGAAACATAATGTGGCCAAAATACAACTTTTGATTCCTTCTCTCTCCAAATTTCCTTTATCCCTCTGTACCATATTTTGTTAAAGGGCAGCTACAAGGATTTGGTTGCTCAAGTGAAAACTTATGAATCTTCTTTGATCCATCTGTTTCCCTTCATGCCTCTTTTCCCTTCCTTGCAAGCCATTAATTTTTGTCTCGTTGGCTGCACACAAAATGTATCCCAAATTCATCCATTTCTCGTCCCCATAGTCATGTGACCCTGTCATTCCTACAGTAAATTCTCTTACTGGTCTCTTTGCTTTCATTCTTCTATTTCCCAGAAGCCTGAGTTTTTAAGTGAAATTCAAATCATATCACTTTTCTGCTCAAAACTCAGACATAGTTTTCTACAGCACTTAGAATTATATCTAGATTGCTTTCCATGGCCTACAAAATTCTGTATGATGAAGAAAGAATTCTTCATCCTTGGTGACTTATTGGCTCTGGAGGGAGAGGAGGTGTCAAGATTAAATATCTGACATGCAATGTGACATGAAATGTTCAAGATAGTTCAGGTGACACTCATCAATTCTGCTTCTTCAGTTTAAGGGTGAAGTTCAGGCTTCTGGTTAATTCACATTCTAGAGAATAAAGAGAGAGATCAAAGTTGGGCTGGGGAATAAGAGTGGGAGAGGAGAAAAACAAAAGACACACACACACACACACAAAAAACAAATCAAATGCAATAAAAACAGAGATAAATAGATGGGACTTAATTAAACTAAAAAGATCTGCCCAGCAAAAGAAATAATCAGCAGTATAAACAGACAACCCACAGAGTGGGAGAAAATCTTCATAATCTATACATCTGACAAAGGACTAATACCCAGAATGTACAAGGAACTCCAAAAAATTAGGAAGAAAAGACAAAGAATCTCATCAAAAAGTGGACTAAGGACATGAATAGACAGTTCTCAAAAGAAGATAGAAATGGCGAACAAACATATGAAAAAAATCCTCAACATCACTAATGATCAGGGAAATACAAATCAGAACCACCACGTGATACCACCTTACTCCTGCAAGAATGGCCAGAATCAGAAAATCAAAACATAATAGATGTTGGCAGGATGTGGTGAAAAGGGAACCCTTCTACGCTGCTGGTGGGAATGTGAACTAGTACAACCACTATGGAAAACAGTGTGGAGGTTCCTTAAAGAACTAAAAATAGAACTACCATTTGATCCAGTAATCCCCCTACTGGGTATCTACCCAGATGAAAAGAAGTCATTCTACAAAAAAGATACGTGTACACACATGTTTATAGCAGCACAGTTCACAACTGCAAAAATGTGGAACCAACCCAAATGCCTATCAATCAACAAGTGGATAAAGAAATTGTGGTATATATATGTATAGTGTGTGTGTGTGTATATATATAATCAACAAGTGGATAAAGAAATTGTGGTATATATATGTATAGTGTGTGTGTGTGGGGGGGAGCTAAGCTATAAGGACACAAAGACATAAGAATGATACAATGGACTTTGGGGACTCAAGGGAAAGGGTGGGACAGGGGTGAGGGATAAAAGACTACAAATTGGGTACGGTGTATACTGCTTGGGTGATGGGTGCACTAAAATCTCAGAAATCACCGCTAAAGAACTTACTCATGTAACCAAACACCACCTATTTCCCAAAATCTATGAAAATAAACATGAAAAAATAAAATAAAAAAAAAACACAAAAAGAGAGTGAAAGAGTAGCAAGTGGTTTTACAGGTGTTCAGAAAAGAAATTTCAAAAAGTGAACACAATGTTACTTGTAAGAAAACAAAGTAGATTAGATTCACCTGCTGCTTCTTAAGTGGTAATCATGTAAAAGAAAAGGCCTCATAGAAACATGGCTAGTGGCGGTCCATTAATGTGCACGGACACATGTATACATGTGTCCCTCTGAGTCATTGGTAGCAAAGTTGGGAGTGTAGGGATCTCTCATGGCTCGTGCCACCTGCCAGGTGACGAGAATACTTTAAGGTCACAAAGTCCCCAAGGTATTTTGTGAGGTGTGGCACAGCTCTGGTTGCTATTCCATGGGATCATCACACACTCCCAGGAGGCAGAAGGTGAAGATCAAAGCAACTTCCTTGGAAAGGGGGTAGCTCCACAGACACGTGCTGCCTTTGCTCTATCTTTGAGATAGAGCCTTGCTCTGTTGCCCAGGCTGGAGTGCAGTGGTTCGATCTCAGCTCACTGCAACCTCTGCCTCCCGGGTTCATCAGGCTCTTTAGTGTCAAATTACCATATTAACTTTCCATCTTTGATTCTTCTAGACATTATACATATATTTGCTTTGTGAAATTCTTAATTTTCTTTTTTTTTTCAAAAATCTTGAGCCCAATTTATTTTTTAAGGCATTGCTAACACTAGTTGGTGCAAAAGTGATTGTGGTTTTTGTCATTACTTTTCATTGCAAAAACCACAGTTACATTTGCAGCAACCTAGTAGTAGTCATAGAAAACATGACAACTTCTACTTAGAATCAGAAGACCAGAAGTTGGACAAGAGGTCCAAGAAGACCTGCTTCTTGTGGAGGAATTGTCAAATGGAAACATTCTCCTCCTCATGGGCAAATACGTCTGTGCTGAGACCCCACCCCTCTAGTGATGGTCTCTCACTCTCTGGAGAAAAGCAGGGGGTCTCACGGCAGAAGAGCTGGAGGGCAGCAAACAGGTAGTTCTAGCTGATGAGGAGGTTGGGAGGGTGAACCTGGGCTGTTCTCTTCTTAATTAGCTCTGGTCTGCCGAGGAGAGCAAATGAACTCTCTGTGATGAAGAAGAAGCAACAGCAGCTGTCAGAAAGAACCTAAAGGCATCTTAATGTCAGGTTGTCCCGAAACCAGGGAGGCCAACCCCAGTCCTCAGAAGAGTGCAAAATATGAGCAGAAAGGGCTCAGGGAGGAGGGCAGTGATTTGTTTACTTTAATATTTGCTCCCTGATCCTAGCCATTTACCTATATTTTTAATGTTATAATTTACAACTATATGTCATAAAATACTGTAGTTTAATTGCTCCATGTTATGATTAATATTATGATGTAATAATTTCACTGTTTAATTTTATAATTGAATGATTATTTTTTAATTACACATAGAATTGGAAATTATACATATAATTGGAAATACATGCACACAACACCAGCATGTACACATGCATTTGGCAGCCTCACGTTTCTATGAGGTTTACTCTTTTACACGTTCACTACCTTAGAAGTGGCAACCTAGTTTGATCTAATCTAACAGGTTTCATTTTTCACAAGTAATGTTTCTACACCCACACACATACATATTTATAAGTGTAATAGTTGTGGCCATTTTTAAAGGATAAACTTTCCAGCTCCATCAAACCTATCTACTGCTGACGTCCAGTGCTGGTCAGATCCACGTAAGTCTAACGGAGGCGTCGCTTCTACCTGTCAGCAGGGTGCCTAGACTGTAGGATCAGTGCACTGAGTTATTAAGAGCAAACATGTCATGCTTCTCATTCTGCCTGGGTGCCCACCAAGGCACTTGCCTGTGTCAGTGTCCGTTAGATGACTCAGCTGTATTTACCATGCAGCTTTTTCCTTCTAAAACACTTTGGTTTCAGCGTTCTCTTGGCCATCTGTCTCACACTGAGTAAGTTATTTCACCTTTCCAGGACTCCTGTTTATCCTCTGTGACATGATGAGATTGGACTATTTGACCTGGACCCTTGGGACACTGACAGTCTCTGTTTCTATAATGTCTGTCTGACTCCTCAAGCTACAGGGTCCCTGCTTATAATCCATTTATTCTCCTTGAGCTACTTCTGTTTTATTAATAGCTTGACCAAGTGACCTAATGGTCTTCACTTCTGCTGCATATTTGCTGAACTGCAGGCAATGAAGTCATCGATGGCACGCTAGTTCTTTGCATGCTGCTCAGCTTTTCTGTGGTATAAGATCTATAGTCCTTATTTGCAGATGGCTGGTCCCTTCTCCAGAATTTCTGACTCAGGAGATCTGAGATGAAGCCTGATCATTTGCATTTCTGACATGTCCCATTTGCTGATGTTGCCGCTGTTCCCTTGAGAACCTTGAGAACCTCGGATCTGGACTAAGAGTGGGAGGCAGTTCATCCCTGGTAAGGAGTGGAGTGTAAAAAAGATGAAGGCACACAAGACCATGGAGTGCTTGGGGTATGACATAGTTCATTTGTCCAGAGTGTATGTCACAAATTGAGCAAGTAACAAGGAAAGAGTCAGATTATGGAGGGCTAAAAAGTTTGGACTTTATCCTAAAAGGCTGTTTGGGGAAGATATCTAAGCATTTGAGCGAAGCGGGGACATGATGAGATTTGTAATTTACAAAGACTGTTCTACATGTAGGGTGGAGAGCATGCTGGATGGGACCCGCGATGGACCAGGATGCCGACCAGCAGATGCCGTCATCTAGCTTAGAACCAAAGAGGTTAATGGCAGGGAACCAATGCATGGCAATGTGGATTAAGAGTTACAGAGAGGGAGGGCTGGGTGCGGTGGCTCACACCTGCAATCCTAGCACTTTGGGAGGCCGAGGTGGGCGGATCACGAGGTCTGGAGATCGAGAGCATCCTGGCTAACATGGTGAAACCTATCCCTACTAAAAATACACAAAATTAGCTGGGCGTGGTGGTTGGCACCTGTAGTCCCAGCTACTTAGGAGGCTGAGGCAGGAGAATAGCTTGAACCCGGGAGGCAGAGGTTGCAGTGAGCCGAGATCGCACCACTGCACTCCAGCCTGGGCAACAGAGCGAGACTCTATCTCAAATAATAATAATAATAATAAAAGAAAAAAGAGAGAGAGGGGGGCAATAGCTATTTGGAGATTTGTTGGCCAATTAAATTTTGAAGGAAAATTTTAAAATGTTTGATAACAAATCAAAAAGTTTATCAGGCTCTTTAGTGTCAAATTACCATATTAGCTTTCCATCTTTGATTCTTCTAGACATTATACGTATATTTCCTTTGTGAAATTCTTAATTTTCTTTTTTTTTTTTTTTAATATTGTTTCTTCCTGGATCATTCAATAGATTTAGTAGATTGTATTTAAGAGATGGTTAGTAGCCGGGCCTGGTGGCACACACGTGTAATCCTGACTACTCAGGAGGCTGAGGCAGGAGGATCACTTGACCCCAGGAGTTCGAGGCTATAGTGAGCTATAATTGTACCACTGCACTCCAGCCCTGGGTGACAGAGTGAAACTCCTTTAAAAAATTTAAAAGAAAAAAGAGAGAGAGGGTGAGTAAAGTTGCCCCAAAGGAAAATAGTATTTGTAAAAATTCTTGGGGCAATTGTGTATGTAATAAAGGTGTTGTTGAGGTCTGTTTTGGTGGCACAGTGTAGCTTGTTCCAAAGTAGTTCGTCCTCAGTTAGCAGGACTCAGATGCTGGGTTGCAAGCAAGACCAAGTGATGGTCACAAAAGCATTACCTGTACAAGGTCATAGTATCTGTAGGCAGAAGTTGCAGCCACTATGCCTTCCTTTTATTTCTTTTTCTTCTCCTCCCCAAATTTCTATATGCATGTACACACACGTGCCCAGTATAAAAGACCGTCTGGGTCGGTCAGCCCTGGGCACTCCCAATCTGAGCTTCTATAATACCTGCACAACACTTCCCCACAGCACTTAGCATGCTTCACTCTTGTTTCTCTGGTGTGTCTGCCTCCCTGTCTAGCCTGTGAGGCCTTTGAGGGAAGGAATTCTTATGAGAAGGGAGCAGAGGAAGCAAGTGATCACTCAGCTTCCGGGCTTAGTCCCAGGGATGGTCTTGGCGGATGGAGTTTTAGACTCATGCTGAGAGACTGTTTATTTCAGGATATCTGCAAAACCCCTGATAAATCTGGTTTTTGCCTTAGTCGGAATTCTTAGAGGAACCCAAGAAAAGATTTCTTTCCCAAAGGATTCTAGAACACAGTAAGAAGCTGTGCTGACAGATTTCCTGGCTCAATTTATTCTTGAATGGTGGTGTCTGGAGGCTTTATCCTGTCCTAACCTTTCCTCGAAGACAATATTCAGAAATGCACTGCATAAACCAGGTACAGGTGGAACTGCTCTGATTCCCTGGCCATACTCCCCTTTCTTCTTCTGGTGAAGGATGTGTTTCTCAACATTATTTCAAAAGTCTCATTTTTTAAATTAAATGGCTTAATTTAAAAAATTAAGTCCTTCAATAAAACTTTTAAAATGTATCTTCTGTGTATTCCCTCCTATCAAGGAAGTTTGGTGGAATCTCAGTTTCTGTGGTTAATCTTTGTAGAAGTGTAAAATATGCTTCTTAAATATACTTGCCCCTCTAGACATTCTGGTGGCGACTCCTAAGGAGTTTCCAGTCCCATAGCTGGAGTTTGA